>NW_028322239.1:10151718-10303437 GCF_059928025.1 Delphinapterus leucas
AAAATGTGGGGAGCCCAGCAGTTAGGGCCTGATGCCAGAGGGCTCTCATCACTGAGGAGACGAGGCTCCCAGCAGGCTCCAACTGCTACCAGAGGGCCGCCATCGCCAATGCGGGATGTGCCAGCCAGGCAGGAGTGACCTCAGAGCAGAGGGCCCACCTCACAAAAGTGTGAGGAACCCAAAGAGGATCAGACTCTCACCACAGGGCCCACATCACCAAGGGAATGGGAACCAGGCTGGAGTGTCCTCACACCAGTGAGGCGTCATCACCGAAATATGAGTGACCCAGCACACGTGGCCTCAAACCAGAGGACACACATCACCAAGGGGCTGGGAGTGAGGCAGGCAGGAGGAGCCTCAAAACATAGGGCCCATGGAATAAAAATGGTGAGGAATCCAGCAGTTGGAACCTCACAGCAGGCAGCCGGGAGCAGCGAGGCTATGGGATCCAGACCTGACTGAACTCAAAACAGAGGGCCCTCATCATGAAACTCTGAGCAACCCAGCCATTGGGACCTCAGAGCAGAAGGCCCACATTCCCATGTGGTTGGGAACATGGCATAAGTGTACTCGCACCACAGGGCACACATCAGAGAATTTTGGGAGCTCAGAAGTTAGGGCCTGATGCCAGAGGGCCCTCATTACCAAGGGGAGGAGACTCCAAGCAGGCACCAACTCCCAACTGAGGGCCCATGTCGCCAAGGGGACGTGTGACAGCCAGGCAGGAGTGACCTCACAGCAGAGGGCCTACCTCACAGAAGGGTGAGGAACCCAGCCAGGATAAGACTCTCACCAGAAGGCCCACATCACCAAGGGGATCAGAAACAGGCAGGACTGTCTTCACACCACTGTGGCCACATCATAGAAAGGTGAGGAACCCAGCACATGTGGCCTAAACCAGAAGACCCACATCTCCAAGGAGCTCGGAGTGAGGCAGGCAGGAGGAGCCTCAAAACACAGGGCCCATAGAATAAAAAACTGAGGAATCCTGCAGTGGGAACATCCTAGCAGGCGGCCCAGAGCACCGAGTCTATGCAATCCAGGCTGCAGTGAACTCACAGCAGAGGGCCCACATCATGAAACTGTGAGCAACCCAGCCATTGGGACCTCAGAGCAGAAGGCCCACATCCCCATGGGGATGGGAACCTCGCAGGAGTGTCCTCGCACCACTTAGCACGTATCAGAAAATGTGGGTACCCAGCAGTTAGGGCCTGATGCAAGAGGGCCGTCATCACCGAGGGGAGGAGGCTCCCAGCAGGCTCCAACTGCCACAAGAGGGCCGATGTTGCCCAGGCGGGGTGTGCCAGCCAGGCAGGAGTGACCTCACAGCAGAGGGCCCACCTCACAGAAGGGTGAGGAACCCAGCCAGGATCAGACTCTCACCAGAGGGCCCACATCATCAAAGGGATAGGAACCAGGCAGGAGTGTCCTCACACCAGTGGGGCCACATCATCGAAAGGTGAGGGACCCAGCACACGTGGCCTCAAACCAGAGGGCACACATCACCAAGGGGCTGGGAGTGAGGCAGGCAGGAGGAGTCTCAAAACAGAGGGCCCATAGAAGAAAAAAGGTGAGGAATCCCGGAGTTGGAACCTCCCAGCAGGTGGCCAGAAGCAGCGAGGCTATGGGATCCAGGCCAGAGTGAACTCACACCTGAGGGCCCTCATCATGAAACTGAGTAACCCAACGTTGGGACCTCAGAGCAGAAGGCCCACATTCCCATGGGGTTGGGAAACTGGCAGGAGTGTACTCGCACCACAGGGCGCACATCAGAAAACTTTTGGAGCCCAGGAGTTACGGCCTGACGCCCGAGGGCCCTCATTACCGAGGGTAGGAGACTCCCAGCAGGCACCAACTCCCAACAGAGGGCCGACGTCGCCAAGGCTGGGTGTGCCAGCCAGGCAGGTTGACCTCAGAGAAGAGGTCCCACCGCACAGAAGTGTGAGTAACCCAACAAGGATCTGACTCTCACCGGAGGGCCCACATCACCAAGAGGATGGGAACCAGGCAGGAGTGTCCGCAGACCAGTGGGCCCACATCAGCCAAAGGTGAGGGACCCAGCACATGTGGCCTCAAACCAGAGGACACACATCACCAAGGGGCTGGGAGTGAGGCAGGTGTCTGGAGGGGCACATTTAACTCTAATTTCCCACCAGGAAGAGGAATTAACCAAAGGCTCAGAGTGACGTGCTGGACCCTGATTACGGCCTGAAGCAAACCTGCGGTTCTGTGGCCAGCTTTCAAGGAAACGAGTTTTAAAGGAAATCACGGGCACTGTAATTCACAAACCTGCAGAGTTATAAATGACAGCTATTGGCAAAAATATATTGAAGTAAGTCTACAAAGAGGACTTGAAAACGAGGCAGAATTGCAGGAATCATATTTCAGGAGGTAGATTGGAATTGCATTTAAAGCATGTGAAAAGCGGCAGATCTTTGACAGTGATGCACTTGGACAAAAGTGCATATACATTTTTTCCTGAATATATTCAGGAAAAAACGCATATGCCCTTTTTGGCTAACCAAGCACTCGAGCAATGGAAATCCGCACTACAATGAAGTCTCATTTCCCATTCGTCAAAAGGGCCATCTGAAAAAAGTGTAAAAACCAGATACACAGGACAGGCCATGGAGAACAGGGAGCCTTGTTATGCTGATGGGCGGGATGTAAGTTGCCAACAGACACTCTGGAGATGTTTATGGTGTATCCTGAAACATCTGAAAAACAAAGCTACAGACCCTAGGGCACTTCCACTTTTGGCCCTATAGCTTAGGAAAATTAAAATCAACAAGACACAGCCAACACAAAATTTAGGTCTGCTGTGTTTACAAGAACCTCGAATCCAGTACAAATTAAATATCCCAGAAAGAAAAAAATGGATAAAGAAGTTGTGCTACTTACGTACAACGGAATATCACTCAGCAATGAAATCAATGTCATCAGGCCTGTAGCAGCAAATTGAGTGGATTTAAGCACGATGACTCTAAGAGAAATATGTCACACAGAGAAAGACAGTAATCATAAGATATCACTAATAGAGGGAGTGTAAACTTGGCTCCACATGAACTGAATTACAAAACCGAACAGTGTCTCACATTTAGCTAAAAAACTTATGCTTGCTTAAGGGGAAAGTTGAGTTGGGGTGCTACATAAAACCAGAGATTGAAATTAGCACATATACCGTTCCATAAGTCGAATATGCAATAGTCAAGACCTACTCCTTGCTCAATAAAATGGACTCAACACCCCAAATTCAACGCCTAGGAATATACCTGACTAGTAAGAATCTTAAAACCCATGGATTTATATGTCTCCATAAGAGAATCAAGCGTGTATACAGCGGTATAAACGCAGCAGTGAAAATCCGATAAATCCCATTATCAAAATGAATTATAAAAACAAAACACAATGGCAGTGAAATAGAAAGCAATTCTTAAATAATTCATTCAGGACTTGTGATGCAACCTGGATTTACCATATCTACACCCAGAGCTGGGTGAGACATAAGGCTGGACACTTTGAGCTGATAGCATTGGTGAGGTTCGGTGAGCAAATGCAGACCCTTTGAAGTCATACTGCATGATACCCATTCCATGGGTCCCAACTCTCCAGGTGTAAGGGATTCTTCCTTTAGCTAAAACATGCATGGGAAACCCAGAGTATGGTCCCTGTGACTGCGCAACGTTTTTAAATGCATCTAAGTTTTCGTCCCCTGATACTCGGGTTGACCATTCCGGACGGTATAATAACACTCTCCCCGCTTGGAGAGTCAGTGCCTTTAACCTCCTGTTTGACACAGTGTGCAATTTCTGCGCAAGATGAACAGGAATAGGGAGAAACAATGAGAGACTAGCTGTAGGTGTCTGCACGGGCAAATTTATGCTCATTTCCCTCCAGGAAGTGGAATTAACCAAAGGCTCAGCATGCCGGGCTTGAACCAGATTAGGGCCTGAAGCAATCCTGCGGTTTTGCGGCCAGCTCACAAGAAAACGAGTTGAAGAAAGGAGCTCAGGGGCACTGTCATTCACAAACCTGCAGAGTTATAAATGACAACTATCGTCCAGAAATACATTGAAGAAGGCTGCGAAGAGGAGTTGACAGCGGGGCAGAATTGCTGGAAAACGATTTCAGGGGGTAGACTGGAATTGCATTTAAAGCATAGAAAAGAGTCATAACGTCGATAATGATGCACTTGGCCAAAAAGGGCGTATGCGTTTTTACCTGAATATATTCAGGAAATAACGCATACGCACTTTTTGGCCAACCAAGCAAGTGTGTAAAGGAAATCTGCACTACAATGAAGTCTCACTGCCCCCCGGTGAAAAGGGCCTTCTGAAAAAAGTGTAAAATCCAGAAAGGCAGGACAGGCCATGGAAACAGGGAGCCTTGTTATGCTGATGGACGGGATATAAATTGCCAACAGCCACTCTGGAGAAGTGTATGGTGTTTCCTGAAACACCTAAAAAACAAAGCAACGGAGCATACGGCACTTCCACTTAAGCTCCTATAGCTTAGGGAAATTAAAATCAAAAAGACACAGCCACTCTAAAATTTCAGAAGGCTCTGTTTACAAGAACCCCATCTATGGTACAAGTTAAATATCCCAGAAAGCGAAAAATGGATAAAGAAGTTGTGGTACATATATAAAATGGAATATTACTAAGCCATAAAAAGGAATGAAATTGGATCATTTGTAGAGACGTTGATGGATCTAGAGACTGTCATACAGAGTGAAGTAAGTCAGAAAGAGAAAAACAAAACAAATCTTGTATATTAATGCATATATGTGGAACCTAGAAAAATTGTACAGATGAACCGTTTTGCAAGACAGAAATAGAGCAACAGATGTAGACAACAAACGTATGGACACCAAGGGGGGAGAGTGGTTGGGGGGGTGGTGGTGGGAGGAGTTGAGAGATTGGGATTGGCATGTATACATTTATATGTATAAAATAGATAACCAATAAGAACCTGCTGTATAAAAAATAAAATTAAATTAAAAATTAAAAAAATAAAATTACAAAAAGTAAAACAGACAAAATATTCTTCCCTTCACATACATGTATTTATATGAATAAATTATTTCCATGCTTATATCTGTAAATACAAAAAAGAGGAATAAAATCTACCTTGAAGCAAAAACGAAAGAAAGAAAAAAAAACAGAACCCACCAGTTACACAGAGGAAAACCGTATCAGGGCACTTGCTCCAGTTGTAAACAATTCTGAAGTTGGTCAGTGGTGGGGAATCATCTCCCATTCAGCCAGCAGGCCCCACACAACAAGCGTCCTCATTGCAAAGCTGGGGGACCGTGCCGAGGCATCTGTGAGTAAACGTGGGCTGAGCCCCAGGCCAGCTGCTGCTGAAATGTTCCCACCCTTCCCAGGTAAAACACCTGAATATGTACAAGGACTTGAAAGCCTAGAGGAAGGGCCATGGAGCCACATGAGCACCAGCATGCCAGCCGACTTGGTACCTGCAGGCCAGCCAGGATGGTCCTGGCCCTGGGTGCTCTTCTGGAAGCTTTCCATTTCCCTGCCTGAGATACCCCTGCTGTCCCGGCCCCCACTGCTTTCTTCCTCACTCACCTCTGCCCAGGGAGAAATTCCAGCGGCAGGTATGGGTGACACATCCTCTTCTTTAGCAGGTGGCATCTTGGCAACTGCTGCAGAAAGTCCAGCAGAGCCCCACTCACACTGGGCCACCAACAAAGCCATGGCCTCTCACTCCCTCCCACCAGTCCAGCCCCGAGACTGCTGACAGGGCAGAGAAAATGGCGTCAGGCACAGCTGCAGGGGCTCTTGCTGCCTGGAGCGGTGTTTATATTGATCTCAACCCAGGCACACCTGGGGAGGGCTGGCCGGCACGGTCAGGCTTCCCAGGCCAGCCAATAATCACCCCTCAGGGGCTCACAGTTGCAGAAACTGGAACTTGCTGAATCGGCCAGGTCCAAGGAACAGGTGTGGGCTCCTGAGAGTCAGGATAGACAAGGGGCTGCAGCTCTGGCTTGTTTTCTAATTATATTATCTGGCCCATGAGTGGGAGACAACTTCAAGAAAACCCTCTCCTAATGAGAGGAACCCAGGAGTCAGGGAGAGGAGGGGTGGGTGGTGGGTGGAGACAGAGGCCTGGTGCCCCGGGTGCAGTGGAAGTCTCTGGAAGACCAGGTGGAGGGAGGCCACACAGAGTGATGCCCAGGGTCACAGACCTGTCAGAGCTGCCGTTTCTTAGTTCAAGTCCTGCTCTGAGGTGCTCTGTGTCAGATCTGAGTGACAGGTGAGCTGGGAGTGCTCTGCAATGTGGGTGATGTGCATGGTTCCTGTGTGCCCAGCCCTGCCACAGTACCTGCAAGGGTAGCTCTGTATCCGGGGAGGGGTCTGACCACGAGAGCCCCATGGGCTGCAGGGGAACCTGCCCAGGGAACCCCATATCCTGGGAGGGGCCTGAACACGAGAGCCCCGTGGGCTGGGGTGGGGGTGAGGTACCTGCCCAGGTGAGCTCCATATCCTGGGATTGGCCTGACCTCGAGAGCCCCATGGGCTGCTGGAGTCCTGGTAAAGGATGTCAGGACAGTCAGTGAAGCCACTGAGGATAGACCTCCAGTAGTTCCTAAATCCTACACCCTGCTGGTCATTCTACCAACCACCAGGACATGGTATTCTGTATTAGTCTTCAATGATGCCTTCTTTTGTATTCTATTAGTCCCAGAGTCACAAGAAATTTTGGCTTGTGAGTGGCAGGACTCAACATACAACTAAAACAATACTTCCGGGCCGTGTGGCCCCAAGGGTTCAAAAATTCCCACACCATCTTTGGGGAAAGCTCAGCTAAAGACCTAAAAGTTCTACCTCTGGAAAAGGAAACACTCCTTCAATATGCAGACGACATTCTGATCGCCAGCCCTACTAAGGAGACCTCTGAACTACCAAGCCAATAAAGGATACAAGTTGTCCAAGAAAAAGCTCAAATATCACAGACTACGGTGACCTGCCTGGGCTTCATTCTCACAGAAGGTCGGAGAAGCCCATCCCAGGAAAGGGAAGAAACAATTTACAGCCTTACCCCTTTCTAAAACTAGAAGACAGCTTAGGGGTTCCTGGGGAGGCCAGGGTTTGCTGCTTCTGGATCCCTAACTACAGTCTACTAGCTGGGCCTCTATATGAAACACTGAAAGGAAAAGATGATGATCCTTTTGAATAGAATCCAGAAGTGGCCTTTCAAGAATGGAAAGAGCAGTCAATTCAGACCCTTGCCCTGGAACTCCCTAATTTAGCTAAACCCTTTGACCTTTACATTCCTGGTGAACGGTGAATCGCCATTGGAGTATTAGTGCAAAACCTGGGACCACTTGAAATGGAACAATGCAAGAATGCCATCCAGGTAGGATAAACTACGGTCACCAAGGGGCTTGGCCCACCGCCACATCTGGCCAAGATACTGGCAGTATCTGAAAACCTGGAAATCAGCAGCCCAAAAGGCCACCTCCCTCCTAAGGGAAAAGGACCCCACGTGGTGATCCTAACCCCCAACCATGCCCTGAAGTTGCAGGGTTTGCTCCGTGGGCACACTGACCTTGAGGGAGGAGGCCCTCCAACTCCAACCTCCAGAGAGATAACCGGGGCAAAGGGGCACCATGACGACTCGTGTGACCATCACTTGACCTGGAGTTTCTCTCATAAAACAACAAGAGTGTGTCCCAAAAGAGTAGACTACTGCTTGCAGGACTTACTGCACCCAGAGGGGAGGTAATAATCTTGGCGGGGGAACCGTATATCACGCTGTCACCATAGAAGAGCCTACAGACACTGTGATGATGGTGGCCAATAAGACCGGCTGGACTCCTGTTTACTTCAAAAGGCTGTTGACTCAGTGGCCATCATGGTCCTTCATCACCACTGACCCTGGACTGTCTGGGAGTTGAGCAGGCAGGGTCCTGACACCTGGTGCTGTTTTTACGTTAATTCAGGGGCCTAATTGAAGAAAGCGCAGACTACTGGTCAGAGCATCTAGGCTGGCAGAAACGGTCAGCCTAAGGTGGCCGAACAAATGTGGGGCGGGGTGAAACTGGACCTCACAGCGTCACTGCACATCTCCTTCCTGGACCCTTAAAGGTCATTAGAATCTATAACACTACCAATACTTGTGCTCAGGCGGACGAGCAGGGAGGCAGGAGGCCTGGGGACAATCAACGTCACCTGGAGGCTGCTGAGGAGAAGTTCTGACCCTCGCCCACGGGTATGAGGGCTCCTAACTCAGCACTCAGCAGTTACAGATGAAGGGTCTGCACCCTCAGCACTCTAAGAATGAGGAAGGGGACAAAATGCAGAAGAGGGGTTTGTCCCAGGCAAAGCCCCTTAAAAATCCCTGGGAGATAAAAATAGAATCTGGGCAATAAAATAAAGTCTAACCTTTTTTATCCTTTGTGCTTTGTCTAATTTCACGTGCTCTTAGGGTCCCACATACAGAGGTTCAACAGCCAGCACTTCAGACCAGATTTCCTAGTGCAGAATGGCTGGGTCGACACCTCAGCTCCTGGGGCACAGTGCAGACTCCGCGATATAGAGCCTGAGCTGCAGCCAACTGGGCACTCGAGAGATTCGCCCCCTCCCTCCCACTGACTCTGACAGGATTTCTACACAGCAGCCCAGCCCACAGCCCACGGGGTAGCACATGCTCTCACCTCTCCATTCTCTGATCAAAATATAAAGTTTCCTTTGCTTCTGAACCAAACTCAGTCTCAATCTGTTGGCTCCAATGACACTGGGCAGGGGGACACTTGTTGGGGTCCACTCTGGAGGATCAGTAACAGAAATTGAGAACCTTGTAACTTCAATGAACAGATGTGTGAGCCAAACTGTAATTAACATAGAACAGTGTATAAGGCTCGGGCAAAATAAGATGTTTCTAACACTTCCATTTGATATTTCCATCACTTTATTATAAGCAAGTTCAGTGAAAAGGTCTTATTTGTCAGGTCAATACTAGAGAAACGAAGTGATTTCTTTCCAAGGATGTACATCTAATAATCTTGGTTAAAGCTTCAATCTTGTTTTAAATGCTTTTCCATTGAAAATGATACCTCTCTTTCAGCTCCCCCATTTCTGAGAAGTATAAAATCTTATAATTTATTAAGACCAAATGGGAAAGGTGGGAGGAGGGATAAATTAACAGTTTGGGATTAACACATACACACTGCTATGTATAAAATCGATCATCAACAAGGAACTACTGTATAGCACAGGGAACTACACTCAATATTTTGCAATAACCTATAAGGGGAAATAATCTGAAAAAGAATAGATGTTTTTATTGACATCATCTATTAATGACAGTTAAAATGGAACCTAAGGGAAGCCAGTGGTGAGTGCTTCTGACCCTGAAGACTTCAATCATCTAAAGTTTGGACTCTGCCTACTTCCCAAGGCCCTTAATGAACCTATGTGTAGCCGTAGCTTAAAAAATTCCCCAGTTTGGGTTGTGGAGAGACACTGATTTTGACAAAGCCCTGGTGTTCTCCTCACATGAATGGGACACTTCCTACAGCTAAAACATGCCTGTCACACCCAGAGGATGGTATACCGTCTGATCGGGAAGAGTTTGGAAAAGGCATCTCATCTCCTCATCTCCTGGTGCTCGGGTTCACCCCTCCAGCGTCTTTACGAACAGTCTCCCCACTTGGAGATGTCAACACTGTCAACATCCTGTTTGGAATTTGTCCAGAGGATGAAGCAGAAGGAGGAGGAACAATGAGAGACAAGTCCTAGGTGTTCGGACAGGCACATGTCACTCTAATTTCCAATCAGGAAGACGAATTGACCAAACGCTAGGGTTGCCCATGGAAACAGAATTGGGCTTGAGGAAATCCCGCTGCTTTGTGGCCAGTTCCCATAAACACAAGTTGAAAAATGGAACTCAGGGACACTAAAATTCACGAAACTGCAGAGTTGAAAATATCTATCACTGAAAAATGTCTTGAGGAAAGTCAGAGAAAAGGACTTGTAAGCAACGGAGAATGGCAGGAAAGGGATTGGAAGAGGTAGAAAGGACTCACCATTAAGCACAAGAAAAGGGGCTGAACATTGCCAACATTGCAGTTGGCCAAAAAGGGTGTATGTGTCTTTTTCTGTATATATTCAAGAAAAGGGCATACACTTTTTTAGCCAACCAAACAGGTGGGCACTGGAAATCAGTACTACAAAACATATCACTTCGCATCAGTCAGAAGAGCCTTCCTCATAAAGTGTAAACACCAGAAATGCAGGACAGGGCAAGGAGAAAAGGGAGCCCTGTGAGGCTTATAGTGGAAATGTATATTGCCAACGGTCACTCTGGATAAGTGTATTGTGTTTACTAAAGCATCTAAAAAATGAGCTACAGAGCACAGGGCACTTGCACTCATGGACGTATATCTTGGGAAAAACAAAAATGGAGAGGACACAGGCACCCCAATGTTTACCGCCTCTCTGTTTAAGAGATCCTCGACTAGGATATAATTTATATGTCTGTGGAGGGAAAAAATGGATAGAGATGTGGCACTTATGTAGAGTGGAATATTACTCAGCCTGAAAATCAATGAAATATGGCCAGTTGTAACAACCCCAGAGGAGTTACGTATGATCATTCGAAGTCACATAATTCAAAAAGAAAAAGACATACGATACTACTAATACATGGAATATAAACGAGGCTAAAAATGAACTGAGTTACAAAACAGAACGGGGTCTCAGATTTAGAAAACCAACTTATGCTTGCTTAAGGATAAAGGAGAGTTGGGGTGCTGCATAAAACCAGAGATTGAAATTAGCACAGATACCGTTCCATAAGCCAAATATGTAATAGAAAAAACCTACTCCCTGGTCAACGAAATGGACTCAACACCCCATATTCAGCACCTAGGAATATACGGGACGAGTAAGAGTCTTAATACCTATGGATTTATATGTCTCGGTAAGAGAATCAAGCGTGTGTACAGCTGCATGAAGGCAGCAGTGAAAATCAGCTAAATCACATTATCAAAATAAATTTCAAAAACAAAACACAATGACAGTGAAATAGAGAGCAATTCTTAAATAATTCATTCAGGGCTTGTGATGCAACCTGGATTTACCACATCTACACCCAGAGATGGGTGAGACAAAAGGCTGGACACTTCGGGCTGATAGCATTGGTGAGGTTCGGTAAGCAAATGCAGACCCTTTGAAGTCATACTGCATGGTACCCATTCCATGGGTCCCAACTCTCCAGGTTTAAGGGATTCTTCCTTCAACTTAAACATGCTTGGGAACCCCAGAATATGGTGCACCGTGTGACCGGGAAGTCTTTTCAAATGCATCTCAGTTTTCGTCCCCTTTTACTCGTGTTCACAATTCCAGACCATTTACTAAAACTCTCACCACTTGGAGAGTCAGTGCCTTTAACCTCCTGTTTGGCACAGTTTGCAATTTCCGCACAAGATGAACAGGAATAGGGAGAACAAATGAGTGACTAGCTGTAGGTGTCTGCACGGGCAAATGTAACGCTCATTTCCCACCAGGAAGAGGAATTAACCAAAGGCTCAGCATGCCATTCCGGAACCAGATTAGGGCCTGAAGCAATCCTGCGGGTTTGCGGATAGCTCACAAGAAAGCGAGTTGAAGGAAGGAGCTCAGGGACACTGTAATTCACAAACAGGCAGAGTTATAATTGACAGCTATCGTCTAAAAATATATTGAAGGTAGGCTGCGAAGAGGACTTGAAAGTGGGGCAGAATTGCAGGAAAACGGTTTCAGGGGGTAGACTGGAATTGCATTTAAAGCATAGGAAAAGAGGCAGAACGTCGACAATGATGCACTTGGCCAAAAAGGGCGTATGCGTTTTTTCCTGAATATATTCAGGAAAAAACGCATACGCCCTTTTTGGCCAACCAAGCAAGCATGTTAAAGTAATCTGCACTACAATGAAGTCTCACTGCCCCCCGGTCAAAAGGGCCATCTGAAAAAAGTGTAAAATCCAGAAAGGCAGCACAGGCCATGGAGAACAGGAAGTTTTGTTATGCTGATTGGCGGGATGTAAATTGCCAACAGCCACTCTGGACAAGTGTATGGTGTTTCCTCAAACACCTAAAAAACAAAGCAACGGCGCCTACGGCACTTCCACTTATGGTCCTATAGTTTAGGGAAATTAAAATCAAAACCACGCAGCCACCCCAAATTTTCGAATGGCTCTGTTTACAATATACTCATCTATGGTACAAGTTAAATATCCCAGAAAGCGGAAAATGGATAAAGAAATTGTGCTACGAACGTAGAATGGAATATCACTCAGCAATGAAATCTATGTCTTCAGGCCCGTCGTGGCATAATGAGTGGATTCAGGTATGAAGACTCTAAGTGAAATTAGTCACACAGAGCAAGAAACATGATAAGATATCACTAATACACGGAATGTAAACTTGGCTACACATTAACTGAATTACAAAACAGAACAGGGTCTCAAATTTAGCAAACCAACCAATGCTTGCTTAAGGCGAAAGGTGAGTTGGAGTGCTACATAAAACCAGAGATTGAAATTAGCACAGATACCGTTCCATAAGTCGAATATGCAATAGTCAAGACCTACTCCTTGCTCAATAAAATGGACTCAACAGCCCAAATTCAACGCCTAGGAATATACCTGACTAGTAAGAATCTTAAAACCCATGGATTTATATGTCTCCATAAGAGAATCAAGCGTGTATACAGCGGTATAAACGCAGCAGTGAAAATCCGATAAATCCCATTATCAAAATGAATTATAAAAACAAAACACAATGACAGTGAAATAGAAAGCAATTCTTAAATAATTCATTCAGGACTTGTGATGCAACCTGGATTTACCATATCTACACCCAGAGCTGGGTGAGACATAAGGCTGGACACTTTGAGCTGATAGCATTGGTGAGGTTCGGTGAGCAAATGCAGACCCTTTGAAGTCATACTGCATGATACCCATTCCATGGGTCCCAACTCTCCAGGTTTAAGGGATTCTTCCTTTAGCTAAAACATGCATGGGAAACCCAGAGTATGGTCCCTGTGACTGCGCAACGTTTTTAAATGCATCTAAGTTTTCGTCCCCTGATACTCGGGTTGACCATTCCGGACGGTATAATAACACTCTCCCCGCTTGGAGAGTCAGTGCCTTTAACCTCCTGTTTGACACAGTGTGCAATTTCTGCGCAAGATGAACAGGAATAGGGAGAAACAATGAGAGACTAGCTGTAGGTGTCTGCACGGGCAAATTTATGCTCATTTCCCTCCAGGAAGTGGAATTAACCAAAGGCTCAGCATGCCGGGCTTGAACCAGATTAGGGCCTGAAGCAATCCTGCGGTTTTGCGGCCAGCTCACAAGAAAACGAGTTGAAGAAAGGAGCTCAGGGGCACTGTCATTCACAGACCTGCAGAGTTATAAATGACAACTATCGTCCAGAAATACATTGAAGAAGGCTGCGAAGAGGAGTTGACAGCGGGGCAGAATTGCTGGAAAACGATTTCAGGGGGTAGACTGGAATTGCATTTAAAGCATAGAAAAGAGTCATAACGTCGACAATGATGCACTTGGCCAAAAAGGGCGTATGCGTTTTTACCTGAATATATTCAGGAAATAACGCATACGCACCTTTTGGCCAACCAAGCAAGCGTGTAAAGGAAATCTGCACTACAATGAAGTCTCACTGCCCCCCGGTGAAAAGGGCCTTCTGAAAAAAGTGTAAAATCCAGAAAGGCAGGACAGGCCATGGAAACAGGGAGCCTTGTTATGCTGATGGATGGGATATAAATTGCCAACAGCCACTCTGGAGAAGTGTATGGTGTTTCCTGAAACACCTAAAAAACAAAGCAACGGAGCGTACGGCACTTCCACTTAAGCTCCTATAGCTTACGGAAATTAAAATCAAAAAGACACAGCCACTCTAAAATTTCAGAAGGCTCTGTTTACAAGAACCCCATCTATGGTACAAGTTAAATATCCCAGAAAGCGAAAAATGGATAAAGAAGTTGTGGTACGAACGTACTTTGGAATAACACTCAGCAATGAAATCTAGGTCATCAGGCCCATCGCGGCATAAAGAGTGGATTCAGGTCCAATGATTCTAAGTGAAATAAGTCACACAAAACAAGAAACATCATAAGATATCACTAATACACGGAATGTAAACTTGGCTACACATGAACTGAATTACAAAACAGAACAGGGACTCAAATTTAGAAAAGCAACCAATGCTTGCTTAAGGGCAAAGGTGAGTAGAGGTGCTGCATAAAACCAGAGATTGAAATTAGCACAGATACCGTTCCATAAGCCAAATATGTAATAGTCAAGACCTACTCCTTGCTCAACGACATGGACTCAACACCGCATATTCAACGCCTAGGAATACACCTGACTAGTAAGAATCTTCTAACCCATGGATTTATATGTCTCTGTAAGAGAATCAAGCGTGTGTACAGCGGCATAAAACAGCAGTGAAAATCCGATAAATCCCATTATCAAACTAAATTACAAAAACAAAACACAATGACAGTGAAATAGAGAGCAATTCTTAAATAATTCATTCAGGGCTTGTGATGCAACCTGGATTTACCACATCTACACCCAGAGCTGGGTGAGACATAAGGCTGGACACTTCTGACTGATAGCATTGGTGAGGTTCAGTGAGCAAATGCAGACCCTTTGAAGTCATACTGCATGGTACCCGTTCCATGGGTCCCAACTCTCCAGGTTTAAGGAATTCTTCCTTCAGCTTAAACATGCTTGGGAATCCCAGAGTATGGTCTGCCGTGTGACTGGGAAACGATTTTAAATGCCTCTCAGGTTTCGTTCCCTGGTACTTGGGTTCACCATTCCAGACGCTTTACTAACTCTCTACCCACTTGGAGAGTCAGTGCCTTTAACCTCCTGTTTGGCACAGTTTGCAATTTCTGCGCAAGATGAACAGGAATAGGGAGAACCAATGAGAGACTAGCTTTAGGGTCTGCACGGGCAACTTAAATGTTCATTTCCCACCAGAAAGAGGAATTTACCAAAGTCTCAGCGTGCCATGCCGAAACCATTTTAGGGCCTGAAGCAATCCTGTGGGTTTGCGGCCAGCTCACAAGAAAGCGAGTTGAAGAAAGGAGCTCAGGGACACTGTAATTAACAAACCTGCAGAGTTATAAATGACAGGTATCATACCAAAATATATTGAAGTAAGGCTGCGAAGAGGGCTTGAAAGCGGGGCAGAATTCCAGGAATATGATTTCAGGAGGTAGACGGGCAGTGCTCTGAAAGCATAGGAGAAGAGGCCGATCCTCGACAATGATGCACTTGGTCAAAAAGTGCATATGCGTTTTTTCAGGGCCCTCATTAAAGAGGGTAGGAGGCTCCCAGCATGCTTTCGTGGCCAACAGTGGGCCCACATCGCCAAGGCGATGTGAGCCAGCCAGGCAGGAGTGACCTCACATCAGAGGGCCCACCTCACAGAAGGGTAAGGAACCCAGCCAGGATCAGACTCTCACCAGAGTGCCCACATCAGCAAGGGGCTGTGAACCACGCAGGAGTATCATCACACCTGTGGGGCCACATCATCAAAAGTTCAGGTACACAAAAAAGGTGGCCTCAAACCAGAGGACCCACATCACCATGAGTTTCAGAGCGAGGCAGGCAGGATTAACCTCACAACACATGGCCCATTGTATAAAAAAGGTGAGGAACCCAGCAGTTGGAACATCCCAGCAGGCGGCCCAGAGCACCGAGGCTATGGGATCCAGGCAGTGATGAACTCACAACAGAGGGCCCTCATCATGAAACTGTGAGCAAACCAGCCGTTGTGACCTCAGAGCACAAGGCCCACATCCCCATGGGGAAGGGAACCAAGCAGGAGTGTCATCGCACCAGTGGGCACACATCAGAAAATGTGGGGAGCCCAGCAGTTAGGGCCTGACGCCAGAGGGCTCTCATCACCGAGGAGAGGAGGCTCCCAGCAGGCTCCAACTGCTACCAGAGGGCCGCCATCGCCAATGCGGGATGTGCCAGCCAGGCAGGAGTGACCTCAGAGAAGAGGGCCCACCTCACAAAAGTGTGAGGAACCCAAAGAGGATCAGACTCTCACCACAGGGCCCACATCACCAAGGGAATGGGAACCAGGCTGGAGTGTCCTCACACCAGTGTGGCGTCATCACCGAAATGTGGGTGACCCAGCACACGTGGCCTCAAACCAGAGGACACACATCACCAAGGGGCTGGGAGTGAGGCAGGCAGTAGGAGCCTCAAAACATAGGGTCCATGGAATAAAAATGGTGAGGAATCCAGCAGTTGGAACCTCCCAGTAGGCGGCCAGGAGCAGCGAGGCTATGGGATCCAGACCTGACTGAACTCAAAACAGAGGGCCCTCATCATGAAACTCTGAGCAACCCAGGCGTTGGGACCTCAGAGCAGAAGGCCCACATTCCCATGTGGTTGGGAACATGGCATAAGTGTACTCGCACCACAGGGCACACATCAGAGAATTTTGGGAGCTCAGAAGTTAGGGCCTGATGCCAGAGGGCCCTCATTACCAAGGGGAGGAGACTCCAAGCAGGCACCAACTCCCAACTGAGGGCCCATGTCGCCAAGGGGACGTGTGACAGCCAGGCAGGAGTGACCTCACAGCAGAGGACCTACCTCACAGAAGGGTGAGGAACCCAGCCAGGATAAGACTCTCACCAGAGGGCCCACATCACCAAGGGGATCAGAAACAGGCAGGACTGTCTTCACACCAGTGTGGCCACATCATAGAAAGGTGAGGAACCCAGCACATGTGGCCTAAACCAGAAGACCCACATCTCGAAGGGGCTCAGAGTGAGGCAGGCAGGAGGAGCCTCAAAACACAGGGCCCATAGAATAAAAAAGCTGAGGAATCCTGCAGTGGGAACCTCCCAGCAGGCGGCCCAGAGCACCGAGTCTATGCGATCCAGGCGGCAGTGAACTCACAGCAGAGGGCCCACATCATGAAACTGTGAGCAACCCAGCCATTGGGACCTCAGAGCAGAAGGCCCACATCCCCATGGGGATGGGAACCTCGCAGGAGTGTCCTCGCACCACTTAGCACGTATCAGAAAATGTGGGTACCCAGCAGTTAGGGCCTGATGCAAGAGGGCCGTCATCACCGAGGGGAGGAGGCTCCCAGCAGGCTCCAACTGCCACAAGAGGGCCGATGTTGCCCAGGCGGGGTGTGCCAGCCAGGCAGGAGTGACCTCACAGCAGAGGGCCCACCTCACAGAAGGGTGAGGAACCCAGCCAGGACCAGACTCTCACCAGAGGGCCCACATCATCAAAGGGATAGGAACCAGGCAGGAGTGTCCTCACACCAGTGGGGCCACATCATCGAAAGGTGAGGGACCCAGCACACGTGGCCTCAAACCAGAGGGCACACATCACCAAGGGGCTGGGAGTGAGGCAGGCAGGAGGAGTCTCAAAACAGAGGGCCCATAGAAGAAAAAAGGTGAGGAATCCCGCAGTTGGAACCTCCCAGCAGGTGGCCAGGAGCAGCGAGGCTATGGGATCCAGGCAGGAGTGAACTCACACCTGAGGGCCCTCATCATGAAACTGAGCAACCCAACGTTGGGACCTCAGAGCAGAAGGCCCACATTCCCATGAGGTTGGGAAACTGGCAGGAGTGTACTCGCACCACAGGGTGCACATCAGAAAATTTTTGGAGCCCAGGAGATACGGCCTGACGCCAGAGGGCCCTCATTACCGAGGGTAGGAGACTCCCAGCAGGCACCAACTCCCACCAGAGGGCCAACGTCGCCAAGGCTGGGTGTGCCAGCCAGGCAGGTTGACCTCAGAGAAGAGGTCCCACCGCACAGAAGTGTGAGTAACCCAACAAGGATCTGACTCTCACCGGAGGGCCCACATCACCAAGAGGATGGGAACCAGGCAGGAGTGTCCGCAGACCAGTGGGCCCACATCAGCCAAAGGTGAGGAACCCAGCACATGAGGCCTCAAACCAGAGGACACACATCACCAAGGGGCTGGGAGTGAGGCAGGTGTCTGGAGGGGCACATTTAACTCTAATTTCCCACCAGGAAGAGGAATTAACCAAAGGCTCAGAGTGACGTGCTGGACCCTGATTACGGCCTGAAGCAAACCTGCGGTTCTGTGGCCAGCTTTCAAGGAAACGAGTTTTAAAGGAAATCACGGGCACTGTAATTCACAAACCTGCAGAGTTATAAATGACAGCTATTGGCAAAAATATATTGAAGTAAGTCTACAAAGAGGACTTGAAAACGAGGCAGAATTGCAGGAATCATATTTCAGGAGGTAGATTGGAATTGCATTTAAAGCATGTGAAAAGCGGCAGATCTTTGACAGTGATGCACTTGGACAAAAGTGCGTATACATTTTTTCCTGAATATATTCAGGAAAAAACGCATATGCCCTTTTTGGCCAACCAAGCACTTGAGCACTGGAAATCCGCACTACAATGAAGTCTCATTTCCCATTCATCAAAAGGGCCATCTGAAAAAAGTGTAAAAACCAGATAAAAAGGACAGGCCATGGAGAACAGGGAGCCTTGTTATGCTGATGGGCGGGATGTAAGTTGCCAACAGACACTCTGGAGATGTTTATGGTGTATCCTGAAACATCTGAAAAACAAGGCTACAGACCCTAGGGCACTTCCACTTTTGGCCCTATAGCTTAGGAAAATTAAAATCAACAAGACACAGCCAACACAAAATTTAGGTCTGCTGTGTTTACAAGAACCTCGAATCCAGTACAAATTAAATATCCCAGAAAGAAAAAAATGGATAAAGGAGTTGTGGTACGTACGTAAAATGGAATATCACTCTCCAATGAAATCTATGTCATCAGGCCCGTCGCGGCATAATGAGTGGATTCAGGTACGATGTTTCTAAGTGAAATAAGTCACACAGAAAATGAAACAACATAAGATATCACTAATACACCGAATGTAATCTTGGCTACACATGAACTGAATTACAAAACAGAACAGGGTCTCAAATTTAGAAAACCAACTTATGTTTGCATAAGGGGAAAGGTGAGTTGGGGTGCTGCATAAAACCAGAGATAGAAATTAGCTCAGATACCATTCCATAAGTCAAATATATAAGAGTCAAGACCTACCCCTTGCTCAACGAGATGGACTAAACACCCTATATTCAACGCCTAGGAATACACCTGACTAGTAAGAATCTTCAAACCCATGGATTTATATGTCTCCATAAGAGAATCAAGCGTGTGTACAGCTGCATGAATGCAGCAGAGAAAATCCGATAAATCCCGTTATCAAAATGAATTACAAAAACAAAACACAATGACAGTGAAATAGAGAGCAATTCTTAAATAATTCATTCAGGGCTTGTGATGCAACCTGGATTTACCTCATCTACACCCAGAGCTGAGTGAGACATAAGGTTGGACACTTCAGGCTGATAGCATTGGTGAGGTTCGATGAGCAAATGCAGACCCTTTGAAGTCATACTGCATGGTACCCATTCCATGGGTCCCAACTTCCAGGTTTAAGGGATTCTTCCTTCAGCTAAAACATGCATGGGAAACGCACAGTATGGTGCACCAAGTGACCGGGAAACGTTTTCAAATGCATCTCAGTTTTCGTCCCCTTTTACTCGGGTTCACAATTCAAGACCCTTTACTAACACTCTCCCCACTTGGAGAGTCAGTGCCTTTAACCTCCTGTTTGGCACAGTTTGCAATTTCTGCGCAAGATGTACAGGAATACGGAGAACCAATGAGAGACTAGCTGTAGGTGTCTGCACGGGCAAATTTAACGCTCATTTCCCACCAGGAAGAGGAATTAACCCAAGGCTCAGCATGCCGTGCCGGAACCAGTTTAGGGCCTGAAGCAATCCTTCTCGTTTGCGGCCAGCTCACAAGAAAGCGATTTGAAGAAAGGAGCTCAGGGGCACTGTAATTCACAAACCTGCAGAGTTATAAATGACAGCTATCTTCCAAAAATATATTGAAGTAAGGCTGCCAAGACGACTTGAAAGCGGGACAGAATTGCAGGAAAACTATTTCAGGTGGTAGACTGGAATTCATTTAAAGCATAGGAAAAGAGGCAGAACGTCAACAATGATGCACTTGGCCAAAAGGTGCGTATGCGTTTTTTCCTGAATATATTCAGGAAAAAACGCATACGCCCTTTTTGGCCAACCAAGCAAGCACGTTAAAGAAATCTGCACTACAGTGAAGTCTCACTGCCCCCCAGTCAAAAGGGCCATCTGAAAAAAGTGTAAAATCCAGAAAGGCAGCACAGGCCATGGAGAACTGGGAGCCTTGTTATGCTGATGGGTGGGATGTAAATTGCCAAGAGCCACTCTGGAGAAGTGTATGGTGTTTCCTCAAACACCTAAAAAACAAAGCAACGGAGCCTACGGCACTTCCACTTATGGTCCTATAGCTTAGGGAAATTAAAATCAGAAACGGACAGCCACCCCAAAGTTTCACACGGCTCTGTTTACAAGAACCTCGTCTACGGTACAAGTGAAATATCCCAGAAAGCTAAAAATGGATAAAGAAGATGTGGTACGTACGTACAATGGAATATCACTCACCAATGAAATCTATGTCATCTGGCCCGTCGTGGCATAAAGAGTGGATTCAGGTATGATGATTCTAAGTGAAATAAGTCACACAGAAAATGAAGCATCATAAGATATCATTAATACACCGAATGTAATCTTGGCTACACATGAACTGAATTACAAAACAGAACATGGTCTCAAATTTAGAAAACAAACTTATGTTTGCTTAAGGGGAAAGGTGAGTTGGGGTGCTGCATAAAACCAGAGATAGAAATTAGCACAGATACCATTCCATACGTCAAATATGTAATAATCAAGACCTACCCCTTGCTCAACGAAATGGGCTAAACACCCTATATTCAACGCCTAGGAATACACCTGACTAGAAAGAATTTTCAAACCCATGGATTTATATGTCTCCATAAGAGAATCAAGCGTGTGCAGCTGCATGAAGGCAGCAGAGAAAATCCGATAAATCCCATTATCAAAATGAATTACAAAAACAAAACACAATGACAGTGAAATAGAGAGCAATTCTTAAATAATTCATTCAGGGCTTGTGATGCAACCTGTATTTACCTCATCTAAACCCAGAGCTGAGTGAGACATAAGGTTGGACACTTCGGGCTGATAGCATTGGTGAGGTTCGATGAGCAAATGCAGACCATTTGAAGTCATACTGCATGGTACCCATTCCATGGGTGCCAACTCTCCAGGTTTAAGCGATTCTTCCTTCAGTTAAAACATGCATGGGAAACCCACAGTATGGTGCACCGTGTGACCGGGAAACGTTTTCAAATGCATCTCAGTTTTCGTCCCCTTTTACTCAGGTTCACAATTCCAGACCCTTTACTAACACTCTCCCCAATTGGAGAGTCAGTGCCTTTAACCTCCTGTTTGGCACAGTTTGTAATTTCTGCGCAAGATGAACAGGAATAGGGAGAACCAATGAGAGACTAGCTGTAGGTGTCTGCACGGGCAAATGTAACGCTCATTTCCCACCAGGAAGAGGAATTAACCAAAGGCTCAGCATGCCGTAACGGAACCAGATTAGGGCCTGAAGCAATCGTGCGGGTTTGCGACCAGCTAAAAGAAAGCGATTTGAAGAAAGGACCTCAGGGGCACTGTAATTCACAAACCTGCAGAGTTATAAATGACAGCTATCTTCCAAAAATATATTGAAGTAAGGCTGCGAAGACGACTTGAAAGCGGGACAGAATTGCAGGAAAACGATTTCAGGGGGTAGACTGGAATGCATTTAAAGCATAGGAAAAGAGGCAGAACGTCGACAATGATGCACTTGGCCAAAAGGTGCGTATGCGTTTTTTCCTGAATATATTCAGGATAAAACGCATACGCCCTTTTTGGCCAACCAAGCAAGCACGTTAAAGAAATCTGCACTACAGTGAAGTCTCACTGACCCCCAGTCAAAAGGGCCATTTGAAAAAAGTGTAAAATCCAGAAAGGCAGCACAGGCCATGGAGAACTGGGAGCCTTGTTATGCTGATGGGCGGGATGTAAATTGCCAAGAGCCACTCTGGAGAAGTGTATGGTGTTTCCTCAAACACCTAAAAAACAAAGCAACGGAGCCTACGGCACTTCCACTTATGGTCCTATAGCTTAGGGAAATTAAAATAAGAAACGCACAGCCACCCCAAAGTTTCACACGGCTCTGTTTACAAGAACCGCATCTACGGTACAAGTTAAATATTGCAGAAAGCAAAAAATGGATAAAGAATTTGTGGTACGTACGTACAATGGAATATCACTCTCCAATGAAATCTATGTCATCAGGCCCATCGCGGCATAATGAGTGGATACAGGTACGATGATTCTAAGTGAAATAAGTCACACAGAAAATGAAACATCATAAGATATCACTAATATACCGAATGTAATCTTGGCTACACATGAACTGAATTACAAATCAGAACAGGGTCTCAAATTTAGAAAAGCAACTTATGTTTGCTTTAGGGGAAAGGTGAGTTGGGGTGCTGCATAAAACCAGAGATAGAAATTAACACAGATACCATTCCATACGTCAAATATGTAATAGTCAAGACCTACCCCTTGCTCAACAAAATGGGCTAAACACCCTATATTCAACGCCTAGGAATACACCTGACTAGTAAGAATCTTCAAACCCATGGATTTATATGTCTCCATAAGAGAATCAAGCATGTGTACAGCTGCATGAAGGCAGCAGAGAAAATCCGATAAATCCCATTATCAAAATGAATTACAAAAACAAAACACAATGACAGTGAAATAGAGAGCAATTCTTAAATAATTCATTCAGGGCTTGTGATGCAACCTGGATTTACCACATCTCCACCCAGAGCTGAGTGAGACATAAGGCTGGACACTTCTGACTGATAACATTGGTGAGGTTCAGTGAGCAAATGCAGACCCTTTGAAGTCATACTGCATGGTACCCGTTCCATGGGTCCCAACTCTCCAGGTTTAAGGAATTCTTCCTTCAGCTTAAACATGCTTGGGTATCCCAGAGTATGGTCCGCCGTGTGACTGGGAAACGATTTTAAATGCCTCTCAGGTTTCGTTCCCTGGTACTTGGGTTCACCATTCCAGACGCTTTACTAACTCTCTACCCACTTGGAGAGTCAGTGCCTTTAACCTCCTGTTTGGCACAGTTTGCAATTTCTGCGCAAGATGAACAGGAATAGGGAGAACCAATGAGAGACTAGCTTTAGGGTCTGCAAGGGCAACTAAAATGTTCATTTCCCACCAGAAAGAGTAATTTACCAAAGTCTCAGCGTGCCGTGCCGAAACCATTTTAGGGCCTGAAGCAATCCTGTGGGTTAGCGGCCAGCTCACAAGAACGCGAGTTGAAGAAAGGAGCTCAGGGACACTGTAATTAACAAACCTGCAGAGTTATAAATGACAGGTATCATACCAAAATATATTGAAGTAAGGCTGCGAAGAGGGCTTGAAAGCGGGGCAGAATTCCAGGAATATGATTTCAGGAGGTAGACGGGCAGTGCTCTGAAAGCATAGGAGAAGAGGCCGATCCTCGACAATGATGCACTTGGTCAAAAAGTGCATATGCGTTTTTTCAGGGCCCTCATTAAAGAGGGTAGGAGGCTCCCAGCATGCTTTCGTGGCCAACAGTGGGCCCACATCGCCAAGGCAATGTGAGCCAACCAGGCAGGAGTGACCTCACATCAGAGGGCCCACCTCACAGAAGGGTAAGGAACCCAGCCAGGATCAGACTCTCACCAGAGTGCCCACATCAGCAAGGGGCTGTGAACCACGCAGGAGTATCATCACACCCGTGGGGCCACATCATCAAAAGTTGAGGTACACAAAAAATGTGGCCTCAAACCAGAGGACCCACATCACCATGAGTTTCGGAGCGAGGCAGGCAGGATTAACCTCACAACACATGGCCCATTGTATAAAAAAGGTGAGGAACCCAGCAGTTGGAACATCCCAGCAGGCGGCCCAGAGCACCAAGGCTATGGGATCCAGGCAGTGATGAACTCACAACAGAGGGCCCTCATCATGAAACTGTGAGCAAACCAGCCGTTGTGACCTCAGAGCACAAGGCCCACATCCCCATGGGGAAGGGAACCAAGCAGGAGTGTCATCGCACCAGTGGGCACACATCAGAAAATGTGGGGAGCCCAGCAGTTAGGGCCTGATGCCAGAGGGCTCTCATCACTGAGGAGAGGAGGCTCCCAGCAGGCTCCAACTGCTACCAGAGGGCCGCCATCGCCAATGCGGGATGTGCCAGCCAGGCAGGAGTGACCTCAGAGCAGAGGGCCCACCTCACAAAAGTGTGAGGAACCCAAAGAGGATCAGACTCTCACCACAGGGCCCACATCACCAAGGGAATGGGAACCAGGCTGGAGTGTCCTCACACCAGTGAGGCGTCATCACCGAAATATGAGTGACCCAGCACACGTGGCCTCAAACCAGAGGACACACATCACCAAGGGGCTGGGAGTGAGGCAGGCAGGAGGAGCCTCAAAACATAGGGCCCATGGAATAAAAATGGTGAGGAATCCAGCAGTTGGAACCTCACAGCAGGCGGCCGGGAGCAGCGAGGCTATGGGATCCAGACCTGACTGAACTCAAAACAGAGGGCCCTCATCATGAAACTCTGAGCAACCCAGCCGTTGGGACCTCAGAGCAGAAGGCCCACATTCCCATGTGGTTGGGAACATGGCATAAGTGTACTCGCACCACAGGGCACACATCAGAGAATTTTGGGAGCTCAGAAGTTAGGGCCTGATGCCAGAGGGCCCTCATTACCAAGGGGAGGAGACTCCAAGCAGGCACCAACTCCCAACTGAGGGCCCATGTCGCCAAGGGGACGTGTGACAGCCAGGCAGGAGTGACCTCACAGCAGAGGGCCTACCTCACAGAAGGGTGAGGAACCCAGCCAGGATAAGACTCTCACCAGAAGGCCCACATCACCAAGGGGATCAGAAACAGGCAGGACTGTCTTCACACCACTGTGGCCACATCATAGAAAGGTGAGGAACCCAGCACATGTGGCCTAAACCAGAAGACCCACATCTCCAAGGAGCTCGGAGTGAGGCAGGCAGGAGGAGCCTCAAAACACAGGGCCCATAGAATAAAAAACTGAGGAATCCTGCAGTGGGAACCTCCTAGCAGGCGGCCCAGAGCACCGAGTCTATGCAATCCAGGCTGCAGTGAACTCACAGCAGAGGGCCCACATCATGAAACTGTGAGCAACCCAGCCATTGGGACCTCAGAGCAGAAGGCCCACATCCCCATGGGGATGGGAACCTCGCAGGAGTGTCCTCGCACCACTTAGCACGTATCAGAAAATGTGGGTACCCAGCAGTTAGGGCCTGATGCAAGAGGGCCGTCATCACCGAGGGGAGGAGGCTCCCAGCAGGCTCCAACTGCCACAAGAGGGCCGAAGTTGCCCAGGCGGGGTGTGCCAGCCAGGCAGGAGTGACCTCACAGCAGAGGGCCCACCTCACAGAAGGGTGAGGAACCCAGCCAGGATCAGACTCTCACCAGAGGGCCCACATCATCAAAGGGATAGGAACCAGGCAGGAGTGTCCTCACACCAGTGGGGCCACATCATCGAAAGGTGAGGGACCCAGCACACGTGGCCTCAAACCAGAGGGCACACATCACCAAGGGGCTGGGAGTGAGGCAGGCAGGAGGAGTCTCAAAACAGAGGGCCCATAGAAGAAAAAAGGTGAGGAATCCCGGAGTTAGAACCTCCCAGCAGGTGGCCAGAAGCAGCGAGGCTATGGGATCCAGGCCAGAGTGAACTCACACCTGAGGGCCCTCATCATGAAACTGAGTAACCCAACGTTGGGACCTCAGAGCAGAAGGCCCACATTCCCATGGGGTTGGGAAACTGGCAGGAGTGTACTCGCACCACAGGGCGCACATCAGAAAACTTTTGGAGCCCAGGAGTTACGGCCTGACGCCCGAGGGCCCTCATTACCGAGGGTAGGAGACTCCCAGCAGGCACCAACTCCCAACAGAGGGCCGACGTCGCCAAGGCTGGGTGTGCCAGCCAGGCAGGTTGACCTCAGAGAAGAGGTCCCACCGCACAGAAGTGTGAGTAACCCAACAAGGATCTGACTCTCACCGGAGGGCCCACATCACCAAGAGGATGGGAACCAGGCAGGAGTGTCCGCAGACCAGTGGGCCCACATCAGCCAAAGGTGAGGGACCCAGCACATGTGGCCTCAAACCAGAGGACACACATCACCAAGGGGCTGGGAGTGAGGCAGGTGTCTGGAGGGGCACATTTAACTCTAATTTCCCACCAGGAAGAGGAATTAACCAAAGGCTCAGAGTGACGTGCTGGACCCTGATTACGGCCTGAAGCAAACCTGCGGTTCTGTGGCCAGCTTTCAAGGAAACGAGTTTTAAAGGAAATCACGGGCACTGTAATTCACAAACCTGCAGAGTTATAAATGACAGCTATTGGCAAAAATATATTGAAGTAAGTCTACAAAGAGGACTTGAAAACGAGGCAGAATTGCAGGAATCATATTTCAGGAGGTAGATTGGAATTGCATTTAAAGCATGTGAAAAGCGGCAGATCTTTGACAGTGATGCACTTGGACAAAAGTGCATATACATTTTTTCCTGAATATATTCAGGAAAAAACGCATATGCCCTTTTTGGCTAACCAAGCACTCGAGCAATGGAAATCCGCACTACAATGAAGTCTCATTTCCCATTCGTCAAAAGGGCCATCTGAAAAAAGTGTAAAAACCAGATACACAGGACAGGCCATGGAGAACAGGGAGCCTTGTTATGCTGATGGGCGGGATGTAAGTTGCCAACAGACACTCTGGAGATGTTTATGGTGTATCCTGAAACATCTGAAAAACAAAGCTACAGACCCTAGGGCACTTCCACTTTTGGCCCTATAGCTTAGGAAAATTAAAATCAACAAGACACAGCCAACACAAAATTTAGGTCTGCTGTGTTTACAAGAACCTCGAATCCAGTACAAATTAAATATCCCAGAAAGAAAAAAATGGATAAAGAAGTTGTGCTACTTACGTACAACGGAATATCACTCAGCAATGAAATCAATGTCATCAGGCCTGTAGCAGCAAATTGAGTGGATTTAAGCACGATGACTCTAAGAGAAATATGTCACACAGAGAAAGACAGTAATCATAAGATATCACTAATAGAGGGAGTGTAAACTTGGCTCCACATGAACTGAATTACAAAACCGAACAGTGTCTCACATTTAGCTAAAAAACTTATGCTTGCTTAAGGGGAAAGTTGAGTTGGGGTGCTGTATAAAAACAGAGATTGAAATTAGCACATATACCGTTCCATAAGTCGAATATGCAATAGTCAAGACCTACTCCTTGCTCAATAAAATGGACTCAACACCCCAAATTCAACGCCTAGGAATATACCTGACTAGTAAGAATCTTAAAACCCATGGATTTATATGTCTCCATAAGAGAATCAAGCGTGTATACAGCAGTATAAACGCAGCAGTGAAAATCCGATAAATCCCATTATCAAAATGAATTATAAAAACAAAACACAATGGCAGTGAAATAGAAAGCAATTCTTAAATAATTCATTCAGGACTTGTGATGCAACCTGGATTTACCATATCTACACCCAGAGCTGGGTGAGACATAAGGCTGGACACTTTGAGCTGATAGCATTGGTGAGGTTCGGTGAGCAAATGCAGACCCTTTGAAGTCATACTGCATGATACCCATTCCATGGGTCCCAACTCTCCAGGTGTAAGGGATTCTTCCTTTAGCTAAAACATGCATGGGAAACCCAGAGTATGGTCCCTGTGACTGCGCAACGTTTTTAAATGCATCTAAGTTTTCGTCCCCTGATACTCGGGTTGACCATTCCGGACGGTATAATAACACTCTCCCCGCTTGGAGAGTCAGTGCCTTTAACCTCCTGTTTGACACAGTGTGCAATTTCTGCGCAAGATGAACAGGAATAGGGAGAAACAATGAGAGACTAGCTGTAGGTGTCTGCACGGGCAAATTTATGCTCATTTCCCTCCAGGAAGTGGAATTAACCAAAGGCTCAGCATGCCGGGCTTGAACCAGATTAGGGCCTGAAGCAATCCTGCGGTTTTGCGGCCAGCTCACAAGAAAACGAGTTGAAGAAAGGAGCTCAGGGGCACTGTCATTCACAAACCTGCAGAGTTATAAATGACAACTATCGTCCAGAAATACATTGAAGAAGGCTGCGAAGAGGAGTTGACAGCGGGGCAGAATTGCTGGAAAACGATTTCAGGGGGTAGACTGGAATTGCATTTAAAGCATAGAAAAGAGTCATAACGTCGATAATGATGCACTTGGCCAAAAAGGGCGTATGCGTTTTTACCTGAATATATTCAGGAAATAACGCATACGCACTTTTTGGCCAACCAAGCAAGTGTGTAAAGGAAATCTGCACTACAATGAAGTCTCACTGCACCCCGGTGAAAAGGGCCTTCTGAAAAAAGTGTAAAATCCAGAAAGGCAGGACAGGCCATGGAAACAGGGAGCCTTGTTATGCTGATGGACGGGATATAAATTGCCAACAGCCACTCTGGAGAAGTGTATGGTGTTTCCTGAAACACCTAAAAAACAAAGCAACGGAGCATACGGCACTTCCACTTAAGCTCCTATAGCTTAGGGAAATTAAAATCAAAAAGACACAGCCACTCTAAAATTTCAGAAGGCTCTGTTTACAAGAACCCCATCTATGGTACAAGTTAAATATCCCAGAAAGCGAAAAATGGATAAAGAAGTTGTGGTACATATATAAAATGGAATATTACTAAGCCATAAAAAGGAATGAAATTGGATCATTTGTAGAGACGTTGATGGATCTAGAGACTGTCATACAGAGTGAAGTAAGTCAGAAAGAGAAAAACAAAACAAATCTTGTATATTAATGCATATATGTGGAACCTAGAAAAATTGTACAGATGAACCGTTTTGCAAGACAGAAATAGAGCAACAGATGTAGACAACAAACGTATGGACACCAAGGGGGGAGAGCGGTTGGGGGGGTGGTGGTGGGAGGAGTTGAGAGATTGGGATTGGCATGTATACATTTATATGTATAAAATAGATAACCAATAAGAACCTGCTGTATAAAAAATAAAATAAAATTCAAAATTAAAAAAATAAAATTAAAAAAAGTAAAACAGAAAAAATATTCTTCCCTTCACATACATGTATTAATATGAATAAATTATTTCCATGCTTATATCTGTAAATACAAAAAAGAGGAATAAAATCTACCTTGAACCAAAAACGGAAAAACGAAAAAAAATCAGAACCCACCATTTACACAGAGGAAAACCGTATCAGGGCACTTGCTCCAGTTGTAAACCATTCTGAAGTTGGTCAGTGGTGGGGAATCATCTCCCATTCAGCCAGCAGGCCCCACGCAACAAGCGTCCTCTTTGCAAAGCTGGGGGACCCTGCCGAGGCATCTGTGAGTAAACGTGGGCCGAACCCCAGGCCAGCTGCTGCTGAAATGTTCCCACCCTTCCCAGGTAAAACACCTGAATATGTACAAGGACTTGAAAGCCTAGAGGAAGGGCCATGGAGCCACACGAGTGACAGCATGCCGGCCGACTTGGTGCCTGCAGGCCAGCCAGGATGGCCCTGGCCCTGGGTGCTCTTCTGGAAGCTTTCCATTTCCCTGCCTGAGATACCCCTCCTGTCCTCGCCCCCACTGCTTTCTTCCTTCCTCACCTCTGCCCAGGAAGAAATTCCAGCGGCAGGTATGGGTGTCACATCCTCTTCTTTAGCAGGTGGCATCTTGGCAACTGCTGCAGAAAGTCCAGCAGAACCCCACTCACACTGGGCCACCCACAAAGCCGTGGCCTCTCACTCCGTCCCACCAGCCCAGCCCCGAGACTGTTGACAGGGCAGAGAAAATGGCGTCAGGCACAGCCATTTTATATGTGTGTTTATATCAATCTCAACCCAGGCACACCTGGGGAGGGCTGGCCGGCACGGTCAGGCTGCCCAGGTCAGCCAATCATCACCCCTCAGGGTCTCACAATTGCAGAAAATGGAAATTGCTGAATCAGCCAGGTCCAAGGAACAGGTGTGGGCTCTTGAGAGTCAGGATAGACAAGGGGTTGTAGCTCCGGCTTGTTTTCTAATCATTTTAACTGGCCCATGAGTGGGAGACAACTTCAAGAAAACCCTCTCCTAATGAGAGGACCCCAGGAGTCAGGGAGAGGAGGGGTGGGTGGTGGGTGGAGACAGAGGCCTGGTGCCCCGGGTGCAGTGGAAGTCTCTGGAAGACCAGGTGGAGGGAGGCCGCACAGAGTGATGCCCAGGGTCACAGACCTGACGGAGGTGCTATTTGTTAGTTCAAGTCCTGCTCTGAGGTGCTCTGTGTCAGATCTGAGTGACAGGTGAGCTGGGAGTGCTCTGCAATGTGGGCTATGTGCACGGTTCCTGTGTGCCCAGCCTTGCCACGGTACCTGCAAGGGTAGCTCTGTATCCTGGGAGGGGCCTGACCACGAGAGCCCCATGGGCTGCAGGGGACCTGCGCAGGGAACCCCATATCCTGGGAGGGGCCTGAACACGAGAGCCCCGTGGGCTGGCGTGGGGGTGGGGTACCTGCCCAGGTGAGCTTCATATCCTGGGATTGGCCTGACCTCGAGAGCCCCATGGGCTGCTGGAGTCCTGGTAAAGGATGTCAGGACAGTCAGTGAAGCCACCGAGGATATACCTCCAGTAGTTCCTAAATCCTACACCCTGCTGGTCATTCTACCAACCACCAGGACTTGGTATTCTGTATTAGTCTTGAATGATGCCTTCTTTTGTATTCCATTAGTCCGAGAGTCACAAAAAATTTTGGCTTGTGAGTGGCAGGACTCAACATACAACTAAAACAATACTTCCGGGCCGTCTTGCCCCAAGGGTTCAAAAATTCCCACACCACCTTTGGGGAAAGCTCAGCTAAAGACCTAAAAGCTCTACCTCTGGAAAAGGAAACACTCCTTCAATATGCAGACGACATTCTGATCGCCAGCCCTACTAAGGAGACCTCTGAACTACCAAGCCAATAGAGGATAGAAGTTGTCCAAGAAAAAGCTCAAATATCACAGACTACGGTGACCTGCCTGGGCTTCATTCTCACAGAAGGTCGGAGAAGCACATCCCAGGAAAGGGAAGAAACAATTTATAGCCTTACCCCTTTCTAAAACTAGAAGACAGCTTAGGGGTTCCTGGGGAGGCCAGGGTTTGCTGCTTCTGGATCCCTAACTACAGTCTACTAGCTGGGCCTCTATATGAAACACTGAAAGGAAAAGATGATGATCCTTTTGAATAGAATCCAGAAGTGGCCTTTCAAGAATGGAAAGAGCAGTCAATTCAGACCCTTGCCCTGGAACTCCCTAATTTAGCTAAACCCTTTGACCTTTACATTCCTGGTGAAAGGTGAATCGCCATTGGAGTATTAGTGCAAAAACTGAGACCACTTGAAATGGAACAATGCAAGAATGCCATATAGGTAGGATAAACTACGGTCACCATGGAGCTTGGCCCACCGCCACATCTGCCCAAGATACTGGCGGTATCTAAAAACCTGGAAATCAGCAGCCCAAAAGGCCACCTCCCTCTTAAGGGAAAAGGACCCCACGTGGTGATCCTAACCCCCAACCATGCCCTGAAGTTGCAGGGTTTGCTCCGTGGGCACACTGACCTCGAGTGAGGAGGCCCTCCAACTCCAACCTCCAGAGAGATAACCAGGGGCAACGGGGCAACATGACAACTCATGTGACCATCACTTGACCTGGAGTTTCTCTCATAAAACAACAAGAGTGTGTCCCAAAAGAGTAGACTACTGCTTGCAGGACTTACTGCACCCAGAGGGGAGCTAATAATCTTGGCGGGGGAACCGAATATCACGCTGTCACCATAGAAAAGCCTAGAAACACCGTGATGATGGTGGCCAATAAGACCGGCTGGACTCCTGTTTACTTCAAAAGGCTGTTGACTCAGTGGCCATCATGGTCCTTCATCACCACTGACCCTGGGCTGTCTGGGAGTTGAGCGGGCAGGGTCCTGACACCTGGTGCTGTTTTTACGTTAATTCAGGGGCCTAATTGAAGAAAGCGCAGACTACTGGTCAGAGCATCTAGGCTGGCAGAAACGGTCAGCCTAAGGTGGCCAAATAAATGTGGGGCGGGGTGAAACTGGACCTCACAGCATCACTGCACATCTCCTTCCTGGACCCTTAACGGTCATTAGAACCAATAACACTTCCAATACTGGTGCTCAGGTGGACGAGCAGGGAGGCAGCAGCCCTGGGGACAATCAACGTCACCTGGAGGCTGCTGGGGAGAAGTTCTGACCCTCGCCCACGAGTATGAGTGCTCTTAACTCAGCACTCAGCAGTTACAGATGAAGGGTCTGCACCCTCAGCACTCCAAGAATGAGGAAGGGGACAAAAGGCAGAAGCGGGGTTTGTCCCAGGCAAAGCCCCTTAAAAATCCCTGGGAGATAAAAATAGAATCTGGGCAATAAAATAAAGTCTAACCTTTTTATCCTTTGTGCTTTGTCTAATTTCACGTGCTCCTAGGGTCCCGCATACAGAGGTTCCACACCTGGCACTTCAGACCAGATTTTCTAGTGCAGAATGGCTGGGTCGACACATCAGATCCTGGGGCCCAGGGCAGACTCCGTGATATAGAGCCTGAGCTGCAGCCAACCGGGCCCTCGAGAGAGCTCTGCCCCCTCCCTCCCACTGACTCTGACAGGATCTCTACACAGCAGCCCAGCCCACAGCCCACAGGGTAGCACATGCTCTCACCTCTCCATTCTCTGATCAAAATATAAAGTTTCCTTTGCTTCTGAACCAAACTCAGTCTCGATCTGTTGGCTCCAATGACACCGGGCAGGGGGACACTTGTTGGGGTCCACTCTGGAGGATCAGTAACAGAAATTGAGAACCTTGTAACTTCAATGAACAGATGTGTGAGCCAAACTGTAATTAACATGGAACAGTGTATAAGGCTCGGGTAAAATAAGATGTTTCTAACACTTCCATTTGATATTTCCATCAATTTATTATAAGCAAGTTCACTGAAAAGGTTTGTCTTATTTGTCAGGTCAATATTAGAGAAACGAAATGATTTCTTTCCAAGGATGTACATCTAATAATCTTGGTTAAAGCTTCAATCTTGTTTTAAATGCTTTTCCATTGAAAATGATACCTCTCTTTCAGCTCCCCCATTTCTGAGAAGTATAAAATCTTATAATTTATGATTACCAAAGAGGAAAGGTGGGAGGAGGGATAAATTAACAGTTTGGGATTAACACATACACACTGCTATGTATATAATCAATCATCAACAAGGAACTACTGTATAGCACAGGGAACTACACTCAATATTTTGCAATAACCTATAAGGGGAAATAATCTGAAAAAGAATAGATATTTTTATTGACATCATCTATCAATGACAGTTAAAATGGAACCTAAGGGAAGCCATTGGTGAGTGCTTCTGACCCTGAAGACTTCAATCATCTAAACTTTGGACTCTGCCTACTTCCCAAGGCCCTTAATGAACATATGTGTAGCCGTAGCTTAAAAAATTCCCCAGTTTGGGTTGCGGAGAGACACTGATTTTGAAAAAGCCCTGGTGGTCTCCTCACATGAATGGGATCCTTCCTACAGCTAAAACATGCCTGTCACACCCAGAGGATGGTATACCGTCTGATCGGGAAGAGTTTGGAAAAGGCATCTCATCTCCTCATCTCCTGGTGCTCGGGTTCACCACTCCGGCGTCTTTACTAACAGTCTCCCCACTTGGAGATGTCAGCACTGTCAACATCCTGTTGTGTACAGTTTGGAATTTGTCCAGAGGATGAAGCGGAAGGAGGAGGAACAATGAGAGACAAGTCCTAGGTGCTCGGACAGCCACATGTCACTTTAATTTCCAATCAGAAAGACGAATTGACCAAAGGCTAGGGTTGCCCATGGAAACAGAATAGGCCTTGAGGAAATCCCGCTGCTTTGTGGCCAGTTCCCATAAACACAAGTAAAAAATGGAACACAGGGGCACTAAAATTCACGAAACTGCAGAGTTGAAAATATCTATCCCTAAAAAATGTCTTGAGGATAGTCAGAGAAAAGGACTTGTAAGCAAGGGAGAATGGCAGGAAAGGGATTGGAAGAGGTAGAAAGGACTCGCCATTAAGCACCAGAAAAGGGGCTGAACATTTGCAACTTTGCACTTGGTCAAAAAGGGTGTATGCGTCTCTTTCTGTATATATTCAAGAAAAGGGCACACACATTTTTAGCCAACCAAACAGGTGGGCACTGGAAATCAATACTACAAAAGATATCACTTCACATCAGTCAGAAGAGCCGTCCTCATAAAGTGTAAACACCAGAAATGCAGGACAGGAAAGGAGAAAAGGGAGCCCTGTGAGGCTTATAGTGGAAATGTATATTGCCAACGGTCACTCTGGAGAAGTGTATTGTGTTTACTAAAGCATCTAAAAAATGAGCTACAGAGCACAGGGCACTTGCACTCATGGACGTGTATCTTGGGAAAAACAAAAATCGAGAGGACACAGGCACCCCAATGTTTACCGCCTCTCTGTTTAAAAGAACCTCGACTAGGATATAACTTAAATGTCTCTGGAGGGAAAAAATGGATAGAGATGTGGTACTTATGTAGAGTGGAATATTACTCAGCCTGGAAATCAATGAAATATGGCCATTTGTAACAACTCCAGAGGAGTTACGTATGATCATTCGAAGTCACATAATTCAAAAGAAAAAGACACATATCATAAGATATCATTTAAAGCAACATAAGATATCACTAATACACGGAATGTAAACTTGGGGACACATGAATGGAACTACAAAACAGAACGGGGCCTCAAATTTAGAAAACCAACATATGCTTGCTTAAGGGGAAAGGTGAGTTCGGGTGCTGAATAAAACCAGAGATTGAAATTAGCACAGATACTGTTCCATAAGCCAAATATGTAATAGAAAAGACCTACTTTTTGGTCAACGAAATGACTCAACACCCCATATTCACCACCTAGGAATATACCTGACTAGTAAGAGTCTTAAAACGTATGGATTTATATGTCTCCGTAAGAGAATCAAGCGTGTGTAGAGCGACATAAACGCAGCAGTGAAAATCAGCTAAATCACATTTTCAAAATAAATTTCAAAAACATAACAAAATGGCAGTGAAATAGAGAGCAATTCTTAAAAAATTCTTTCAGGGCTTGTGATGCAACCTGGATTTAACACATCTACACCCACAGCTGGATGAGACATAAGGCTGGACACTTCGAGCTGATAGCATTGGTGAGGTTCTGTGAGCAAATGCAGACCATTTGAAGTCATACAGCATTTTACCCATTCCATGGGTTTCAACTCTCCAGGTTTAAGGGATTCTTCCTTCAGCTAAAACGTGCATGGGAAACCCAGTGTATGGTCCACCGTGTGATTGGGAAACGTTTTTAAATGCATCTCAGTTTTCGTCCCCTGGTACTCGGGTTCACCATTCCAGACGCTTTACTAACACTCTCCCCACTTGGAGAGTCAGTGTCTTTAACCTCCTGTCTGGCTCAGTTTGCAATTTACGCAGAAGATGTACAGGAATAGGGAGAACCAATGAGAGATTAGCTGTAGGTGTCTGCATGGGCAAATGTAATGCTCATTTCCCACCAGGAAGGAGAATTAAACAAACGGTCAGCGTGCAATGCCGGAACAAGATTAGGGCCAGAAGCAATCCTATGGTTTTGCAGCCAGCTCAAAAGAAAACGAGTTGAAGAAACGAGCTCAGGGGCACTGTAATTCACAAACATGCAGAGTTATAAATGACAGCTATTGTCCAAAAATATATTGAAGTAAGGACGCGAAGAGGACTTGAAAGTGGGGCAGAATTGCAGGAAACCAATATCAGGAGTTAGACTGAAAATGCATTTAAAGCATAGGAAAAGAGGCAGAACGTTGACAATGATGCACTTGGCTAAAAAGGGCGTATTCGATTTTTCCTGAATATAGTCAGGAAAAAACGCATACACGCTTTTTGGCCAACCAAGCAAGCTTGCAAAGGAAATCTGCACTACAATGAAGTCTCACTTCCCCCTGGTCATAAGGGCCATCTGAAAAAACTGTAGAATCCAGAAAGACAGGACAGGCCATGGAGAAAACGGAGCATTGTTATGCTGATGGGTGGGATGTAAATTGCCAACAGCCACTCTGGAGAGTGTATGGCGTTTCCTGAAACACCTAAAAAAGAAAGGAACTGAGCCCAGTGCACTTCCACATATGGTCTTTTAGCTTAGAGAAATTAAAATCAGAAAGACGCAGCCACCACAAACTTTGGGACAGCTCTGTTTAGAACCTTGTCTACCCTACAAGTTAAATATCCCAGAGAGCAAAAAAGGGATGAAGAAGTTGTAGTACTTACGTAAAATGGAATATCACTCAGCAAGGAAATCTATGTCATCAGGCCGAAAGCAGCATAAGGACTGGATTCAGGTACGATGTCTCTAAGTGAAATAAATCACACAGATAAAGAAACCTCATAAGATGTCACTAATAAACGGAATGTACACTTGGCTACACATGAACTGAAATACAAAACAGAACAGGGTCTCAAATTTAGAAAACCAACTTATGCTTGCTTATGGGGAAAGGTGAGTTGGGGTGCTGCATAAAACCAGAGATAGAAATTAGCACAGATACCATTCCATAAGTCAAATATATAAGAGTCAAGACCTACCCCTTGCTCAACGAAATGGGGTTTGCGGCCAGCTCACAAGGAAGCGATTTGATGAAAGGAGATCATGGGCACTGTAATTCACAAACCTGCAGAGTTATATATGACAGCTATCATCCAAAAATATATTGAAGGAAACCTGCGAAGAGGACTTGAAAGCGGGGCAGAATTGCAGGAAAACGATTTCAGGGGGTAGACTGGAATTACATTTAAAGCATAGGACAAGAGGCAGAACGTCGACAATGATGCACTTGGCCAAAAACGGCGTATGCGTTTTTTCCAGAATATATTCAGGAAAAATCGCATACGCCCTTTTTGGCCAACCAAGCAAGCATGTTAAAGAAATCTGCACTACAGTTAAGTCTCACTGCCCCCTGTCAAAACGGCCATCTGAAAAATGTGTAAAATCCAGACAGGCAACACAGGCCATGGAGAACAGGGAGCTCTGTTATGCTGATGGGCGGCATGTAAATTGCCAAGAGCCACTCTGGAGAAGTGTATGGTGTTTCCTGAAACACCTAAAAAACAAAGCAACAGAGCCTACGGCACTTCCACTTATGGTCCTATAGCTTAGGGAAATTAAAATCAAAAACACACAGCCACCCCAAAGTTTCAGACGGCTCTGTTTACAAGAACCTCGTCGACGGTACAAGTAAAATATCACAGAAAGCAAAAAATGCATAAAGAATTTGTGGTACGTACGTACATTGTAATATCACTCTGCAATGAAATCTATGTCATCAGGCACGTCGCGGCATAATGAGTGGATTCAGGTCGATGATTCTAAGTGAAATAAGTCACACAGAAAATGAAACATCATAAGATATCACTAATACACCGAATGTAATCTTGGCTACACATGAACTGAATTGCAAAACAGAACAGGGTCTCAAATTAAGAAAACCAACTTATGTTTGCTTAAGGGGAAAGGTGAGTTTGGGTGCTGCATAAAACCAGAGATAGAAATTAGCACAGATACCCTTCCATAAGTCAAATATGTAATAGTCAAGATCTACCCCTTGCTCAACGAGATGGTCTAAAAACCCTATATTCAACGCCTAGCAATACACCTGACTAGTAAGAATCTTCAAACCCATGGATTTATATGTCTCTATAAGAGAATCAAGCGTGTGTACAGCTGCATGTATGCAGCAGAGTAAATCCGATAAATACCCTTATCAAAATGAATTACAAAAACAAAACACAATGAGAGTGAAATAGAGAGCAATTCTTAAATAATTCATTCAGGGCTTGTGATGCAACCTGGATTTACCTCATCTACACCCAGAGGTGAGTGAGACATAAGGTTGGACACTTCAGCCTGATAGCATTAGGTGAGGTTCGATGAGCAAATGCAGACCCTTTGAAGTCATACTGCATGGTACCCATTCCATGGGTCCCAACTCTCCAGGTTTAAGGGATTCTTCCTTCAGCTAAAAGATGCATGGGAAACCCACAGTATGGTGCACCGTGTGACTGGGAAACGTTTTCAAATGCATCTCAGTTTTCGTCCCCTTTTACTCGGGTTCACCATTCCAGACCCTTTACTAACACTCTCCCCACTTGGAGAGTCAGTGCCTTTAACCTCCTGTTTGGCACACTTTGCAATTTCTGCGCAAGATGAACAGGAATAGGGAAAACCAATGAGAGAGTAGCTGTAGGTGTCTGCACGGGCAAATTTAACGCTCATTTCCCACCAGGAAGAGGAAATAACAAAAGGCTCAGCATGCCGTGAGGGAACCAAATTAGGGCCTGAAGCAATCCTGCGGCTTTGCGGACAGCTCACAAGAAAGTGATTTGACGAAAGGAGCTCACTGGCACTGTAATTCACAAACCTTCAGCGTTATAAATGACAGCTATCGTCCAAAAATATATTGAAGGAAGGCTGCAAAGAGGACTTGAAAGCGGGGCAGATTTGCAGGAAAACGATTTCAGGGGGTAGACTGGAATTGCATTTAAAGCATACGAAAAGAGGGAGAACGTCGACATTGATGCACTTGGTCAAAAAGGGCGTATGCTTTTTTTCCAGAATATATTCAGGAAAAAAAGCATACGCACTTTTTGGCCAACCAAGCAAGCATGTTATAGAAATCTGCACTACAATGAAGTCTCACTGCCCCCCGGTCAAAAGGGCCATCTGAAAAAAGTGTAAAATACAGAAAGGCAGCCCAGGCCATGGAGAAGAGGGAGCCTTGTTATGCTGATAGGTGGGATGTAAATTGCCAACAGCCACTCTGGAGAAGTGTATGGTGTTTCCTGAAACACCTAAAAAACAAAGCAACGGAACCTACGGCACTTCCAGTTATGGTCCTATAGCTTAGGGAAATTAAAATCAAAAACACACAGCCACCCCAAAGTTTCAGACGGCTCTGTTTACAAGAACCACGTCTACGGTACAAGTTAAATATCCCAGAAAGCGAAAAATGCATAAACAAGTTTTGGTACGTACGTACAATGGAATATCACTCACCAATGAAATCTATGTCATCAGGCCCGTCGTGGCATAATGAGTGGATTCAGGTACAATGATTCTAAGTGAAATAAGTCACACAGAAAATGAAACATCATAAGATATCACTAATACACGGAATGTAATCTTGGCTACACATGAACTGAATTTCAAAACAGAACAGGTTCTCAAATTTAGAAAACCAACTTATGTTTGCTTAAGGGGAAAGGTGAGTTGGGGTGCTGCATAAAACCAGAGATAGAAATTAGCACAGATACCATTCCATACGTCAAATATTTAATAGTCAAGACCTACACCTTGCTCAACGAAATGGGCTAAACACCCTATATTCAACGCCTAGGAATACACCTGACTAGTAAGTATCTTCAAACCCATGGATTTATATGTCTCCATAAGAGAAACAAGCGTGTGTACAGCTGCATGAAGGCAGCAGAGACAATCCGATAAATCCCATTATCAAAATGAATTACAAAAACAAAACACAATGACAGTGAAATAGAGAGCAATTCTTAAATAATTCATTCAGGGCTTGTGATGCAACCTGGATTTACCTCATCTACATCCAGAGCTGAGTGAGACATAAGGTTGGACACTTCGGGCTGATAGCATTGGTGAGGTTCAATGAGCAAATGCAGACCATTTGAAGTCATACTGCATGGTACCCATTCCATGGGTCCCAACTCTCCAGGTTTAAGCGATTCTTCCTTCAGCTAAAACATGCAGGGGAAACCCACCGTATGGTGCACCGTGTGACAGGGAAACGTTTTCAAATGCATCTCAGATTTCGTTCCCTTTTACTCGGGTTCAGAATTCCAGACCCTTTACTAACACTCCCCACTTGGAGAGTCAGTGCCTTTAACCTCCTGTTTGGCACATTTTGCAATTTCTGCGCAAGATGAACAGGAATAGGGAGAACCAATGAGAGACTAGCTGTACGTGTCTGCACAGGCAAATTTAACGCTCATTTCCAACCAGGAGGTGGATTTAACCAAAGGCTCAGCATGCCATTCTGGAACCAGATTAGGGCCTGAAGCAATCCTGCGGGTTTGCGGCCAGCTCACAAGGAAGCGATTTGATGAAAGGAGATCATGGGCACTGTAATTCACAAACCTGCAGAGTTATATATGACAGCTATCATCCAAAAATATATTGAAAGAAACCTGCGAAGAGGACTTGAAAGCGGGGCAGAATTGCAGGAAAACGATTTCAGGGGATAGACTGGAATTACATTTAAAGCATAGGACAAGAGGCAGAACGTCGACAATGATGCACTTGGCCAAAAACGGCGTATGCGTTTTTTCCAGAATATATTCAGGAAAAATCGCATACACCCTTTTTGGCCAACCAAGCAAGCATGTTAAAGAAATCTGCACTACAGTGAAGTCTCACTGCCCCCTGTCAAAACGGCCATCTGAAAAATGTGTAAAATCCAGACAGGCAACACAGGCCATGGAGAACAGGGAGCTCTGTTATGCTGATGGGCGGCATGTAAATTGCCAAGAGCCACTCTGGAGAAGTGTATGGTGTTTCCTGAAACACCTAAAAAACAAAGCAACAGAGCCTACGGCACTTCCACTTATGGTCCTATAGCTTAGGGAAATTAAAATCAAAAACACACAGCCACCCCAAAGTTTCAGACGGCTCTGTTTACAAGAACCTCGTCGACGGTACAAGTAAAATATCACAGAAAGCAAAAAATGCATAAAGAATTTGTGGTACGTACGTACATTGTAATATCACTCTGCAATGAAATCTATGTCATCAGGCCCGTCGCGGCATAATGAGTGGATTCAGGTCGATGATTCTAAGTGAAATAAGTCACACAGAAAATGAAACATCATAAGAAATCACTAATACACCGAATGTAATCTTGGCTACACATGAACTGAATTGCAAAACAGAACAGGGTCTCAAATTAAGAAAACCAACTTATGTTTGCTTAAGGGGAAAGGTGAGTTTGGGTGCTGCATAAAACCAGAGATAGAAATTAGCACAGATACCCTTCCATAAGTCAAATATGTAATAGTCAAGATCTACCCCTTGCTCAACGAGATGGTCTAAAAACCCTATATTCAACGCCTAGCAATACACCTGACTAGTAAGAATCTTCAAACCCATGGATTTATATGTCTCTATAAGAGAATCAAGCGTGTGTACAGCTGCATGTATGCAGCAGAGTAAATCCGATAAATACCCTTATCAAAATGAATTACAAAAACAAAACACAATGAGAGTGAAATAGAGAGCAATTCTTAAATAATTCATTCAGGGCTTGTGATGCAACCTGGATTTACCTCATCTACACCCAGAGGTGAGTGAGACATAAGGTTGGACACTTCAGCCTGATAGCATTAGGTGAGGTTCGATGAGCAAATGCAGACCCTTTGAAGTCATACTGCATGGTACCCATTCCATGGGTCCCAACTCTCCAGGTTTAAGGGATTCTTCCTTCAGCTAAAGCATGCATGGGAAACCCACAGTATGGTGCACCGTGTGACTGGGAAATGTTTTCAAATGCATCTCAGTTTTCGTCCCCTTTTACTCGGGTTCACCATTCCAGACGCTTTACTAACACTCTCCCCACTTGGAGAGTCAGTGCCTTTAACCTCCTGTTTGGCACACTTTGCAATTTCTGCGCAAGATGAACAGGAATAGGGAGAACCAATGAGAGAGTAGCTGTAGGTGTCTGCACGGGCAAATTGAATGCTCATTTCCCACCAGAGAAGGGAATTTACCAAAGGCTCAGCATGCTGTGCAGAAACCAGATTAGGGCCTGAAGCAAACCTGCGGGTTTGCGGCCAGCTCTCAAGAAAGCGAGTTGAAGAAAGGAGCTCAGGGACACTGTATTTAACAAACCTGCAGAGTTATAAATGGCAGGTATCATACAAAAATATATTGAAATAAGGCTGCGAAGAGGACTTGAAAGCGGGGCAGAATTACAGGAATATGATTTCAAGAGGTAGACGGGAAGTGCTCTGAAAGCATAGGAGAAGAGGCAGATCCTCGACAATGATGCACTTGGTCAAAAAGTGCATATGCGTTTTATCAGGGCCCTCATTAAAGAGGGTAGGGGGCTCCCAGCATGCTTTCATGGCCAACAGGAGGCCCACATCGCCAAGGCGATGTGAGTCAGCCAGGCAGGAGTGACCTCACATCAGAGGGCCCACCTCACAGAAGAGTAAGGAACCCAGCCAGGATCAGACTCTCACCAGAGTGCCCACATCAGCAAGGGGCTGTGAACCAGGCAGGAGTGTCATCACACCCGTGGGGCCACATCATCAAAAGTTGGGGTACCCAGGAAATGTGGCCTCAAACCAGAGGAACCACATCTCCATGGGTCTCAGAGCGAGGCAGGCAGGATTAACCTCACAACACATGGCCTATTGTATAAAAAAGGTGAGGAATCCAGCAGTTGGAACATCCCAGCAGGCGTCCCAGAGCACCAGGGCTATGGGATCCAGGCAGTGATGAACTCACAACAGAGGGCCCTCATCATGAAACTGTGAGCAAACCAGCCGTTGTGACCTCAGAGCACAAGGCCCACATCCTCATGGGGAAGGGAACCAAGCAGGAGTGTCATCGCACCAGTGGGCACACATCAGAAAATGTGGGGAGCCCAGCAGTTAGGGCCTGACGCCAGAGGGCTCTCATCAACGAGGAGAGGAGGCTCCCAGCAGGCTCCAACTGCTACCAGAGGGCCGCCATTGTCAATGCGGGATGTGCCAGCCAGGCAGGAGTGACCTCAGAGCAGAGGGCCCACCTCACAAAAGTGTGAGGAACCCAAAGAGAATCAGACTCTCACCACAGGGCCCACATCACCAAGGGAATGGGAACCAGGCTGGAGTGTCCTCACACCAGTGAGGCCTCATCACCGAAATGTGAGTGACCCAGCATATGTGGCTTCAAACCAGAGGACACATATCACCAAGGGGCTGGGAGTGAGGCAGGCAGGAGGATCCTCAAAACATAGGGACCATAGAATAAAAATGGTGAGGAATCCCGCAGTTGGAACCTCCTAGCAGGCGGCCAGGAGCAGCGAGGCTATGGGATCCAGACCTGACTGAACTCAAAACAGAGGGCCCTCATCATGAAACTGTGAGCAACCCAGCCGTTGGGACCTCAGAGCAGAAGGCCCACATTCCCATGTGGTTGGGAACATGGCATAAGTGTACTCGCACCACAGGGCACACATCAGAGAATTTTGGAAGCCCAGAAGTTAGGGCCTGACGTCAGAGGGCCCTCATTACCAAGGGGAGGAGACTCCAAGCAGACACCAACTCCCAACTGAGGGCCCATGTCGCCAAGGTGACATGTGACAGCCAGGCAGGAGTGACCTCACAGCAGAGGGCCTACCTCACAGAAGTGTGAGGAACCCAGCCAGGATAAGACTCTCACCAGAGGGCCCACATCACCAATGGGATCTGAACCAGGCAGGACTGTCTTCACACCTGTGTGGCCACATGATAGAAAGGTGAGGAACCCAGCCCATGTGGCCTAAACCAGAGGACCCACATCTCCAAGGGGCTCAGAGCGATGCAGGCAGGAGGAGCCTCACAACACTGGGCCCATAGAATAAAAAAGCTGAGGAATCTTGCAGTGGGAACCTCTCAGCAGGCGGCCCAGAGCACCGAGTCTATGCGATCCAGGCTGCAGTGAACTCACAGCAGAGGGCCCACATCATGAAACTGTGAGCAACCCAGACGTTGGGACCTCAGAGCAGAAGGCCCACCTCCCCATGGGGATGGGAACTTCACAGGAGTGTCCTCGCACCACTTAGCAGCTATCAGAAAATGTGGGTACCCAGCAGTTAGGGCCTGACGCAAGAGGGCCCTCATCACCGAGGGGAGGAGGCTCCCAGCAGGCTCCAACTCCCACCAGATGGCCGACGTCGCCAAGGCTGGGTGTGCCAGCCAGGCAGCAGTGACCTCAGAGAAGAGGGCCCACCTCACAGAAGTGTGAGTAACACAACCAGGATCAGACTCTCACCAGAGGGCCCACATCACCAAGGGGATGGGAACCAAACAGGAGTGTCCTCACACCAGTGGGGCCACATCAGCCAAAGGTGAGGAACCCAGTACATGTGGCCTCAAACCAGAGGACACACATCACCAAGGGGCTGGGAGTGAGGCAGGTGTCTGGAGGGGCACATTTAACTCTAATTTCCCACCAGGAAGAGGAATTAACCAAAGGCTCAGAGTGCCGTGCGGGACCCAGATTATGGCCTGAAGCAAACCTGCGGGTCTGTGGCCAGCTTTCAAGGAAACGAGTTAAGAACGGAAATCACGGGCACTGTAATTCACAAACCTGCAGAGTTATAAATGACAGCTATTGGCAAAAATATATTGAAGTAAGTCTGCAAAGAGGACTTGAAAACGAGGCAGAATTGCAGGAATCATATTTCAGGAGGTAGATTGGAATTGCATTTAAAGCATGTGAAAAGCGGCAGATCTTTGACAGTGATGCACTTGGACAAAAGTGCATATACATTTTTCCTGAATATATTCAGGAAAAAACGCATATGCCCTTTTTGGCCAACCAAGCACTCGAGCAATGGAAATCCACACTACAATGAAGTCTCGTTTCCCATTCGTCAAAAGGGCCATCTGAAAAAAGTTTAAAAACCAGAAACACAGGACAGGCCATGGAGAAAAGGGAGCCTTGTTATGCTGATGGGCGGGATGTAAATTGCCAACAGACACTCTGGAGATGTTTATAGTGTATCCTGAAACATCTGACAAACAAAGCTACAGACCCTAGGGCACTTCCACTTTTGGCCCTATAGCTTAGGAAAATTAAAATCAAGAAGACACAGCCAACACAAAATTTAGGGCTGCTGTGTTTCCAAGAACCTCGAGTCCAGTACAAATTAAATATCCCAGAAAGAAAAAAATGGATAAAGGAGTTGTGCTACTTACGTACAACGGAATATCACTCAGCAATGAAATCAATGTCATCAGGCCTGTAGCAGCAAATTGAGTGGATTTAAGTATGATGATTCTAAGAGAAATAGGTCACACAGAGTAAGATAATTATCATAAGATATCACGAATAGAGAGAGTGTAAACTTGGCTACACATAAACTGAATTACAAAACCGAACAGAGTCTCACATTTAGATAAAAACTTATGCTTGCTTAAGGGGAAAGTTGAGTTGGGGTGCTGTATAAAACCAGTGATTGAAATTAGCACACATACCGTTCCATAAGCCAAATATGTAATAGACAAGACCTACTCTTTGCTCAACGAAATAGACTCATCCATGGTGTATCACCTCACACCTGTTAGAATGGGCATCATCAGAAAATCTACAAACAACAGATGCTGGAAAGGGTGTGGAGATAAGGAACCCTCTTCCACTATTGTTGGGAATGTAAATTGATACAGTCACTGTGGAGATTATGGAGTTTCTTATAAAACTAAGAATAGAATTACCATATGATACAGCAATCTCACTACTGGGCCTATACCCAGACAAAACCATAAATCAAAAAGAGACATTCACCGCAATGTTCATTGCATCACTATTTACAATATCCAGGTAATGGAAGCAACCTAAATGCCCACAGACCGACGAATGCATAAAGATGAGGTACATATAAAAAATGGAATATTACTAAGCCATAAAAAGGAATGAAATTGGGTCATTTGTAGAGACGTTGATGGATCTAGAGACTGTCATACAGAGTGAAGTAAGTCAGAAATAGAAAAACAAATCTTGTATATTAATGCATATATGTGGAACCTAGAAAAATTGTACAGATGAACCGTTTTGCAAGGCAGAAATAGAGCAACAGATGTAGACAACAAACGTATGGACACCAAGGGGGGAAAGCTGTTGGGGGGTGGTGGTGGGAGGAGTTGAGAGATTGGGATTGGCATGTATACATTTATATGTATAAAATCGATAACCAAAAATAACCTGCTGTATAAAAAAATAAAATAAATTCAAAATTACAAAAAGTAAAACAGAAAAAATATTCTTCCCTTCACATACATGTATTTATATGAATAAATTATTTCCATGCTTATATCTGTAAATACAAAAAAGAGGAATAAAATCTACCTTGAACCAAAAACGAAAAAAAGAAAAAAAAAACAGAACACACCAGTTACACAGAGGAAAACCGTATCAGGGCACTTGCTCCAGTTGTAAACAATTCTGAAGTTGGTCAGTGGTGGGGCATCATCTCCCATTCAGCCAGCAGGCCCCACGCAACAAGCGTCCTCATTGCAAAGCTGGGGGCCCGTGCCGAGGCATCTGTGAGTAAACGTGGGCCGAGCCCCAGGCCAGCTGCTGCTGAAATGTTCCCACCCTTCCCAGGTAAAACACCTGAATATGTACAAGGACTTGAAAGCCTAGAGGAAGGGGCATAGAGCCACATGAGCGACAGCATGCCAGCCGACTTGGTGCCTGCAGGCCAGCCAGGATGGTCCTGGCCCTGGGTGCTCTTCTGGAAGCTTTCCATTTCCCTGCCTGAGATACCCCTGCTGTCCCGGCCCCCACTGCTTTCTCCCTCACTCACCTCTGTCCAGGTAGAAATTCCAGCAGCAGGTATCGGTGACACATCCTCTTCTTTAGCAGGTGGCATCTTGGCAACTGCTGCAGAAAGTCCAGCAGAGCCCCACTCACACTGGGCCACCCACAAAGCCGTGGCCTCTCACTCCCTCCCACCAGTCCAGCCCCGAGACTGCTGACAGGGCAGAGAAAATGGCGTCAGGCACAGCTGCAGGGGCTCTTGCTGCCTGGAGCGGTGTTTATATTGATCTCAACCCAGGCACACCAGGGGAGGGCTGGCCGGCACGGTCAGGCTTCCCAGGCCAGCCAATAATCACCCCTCAGGGGCTCACAGTTGCAGAAACTGGAACTTGCTGAATCGGCCAGGTCCAAGAAACAGGTGTGGGCTCCTGAGAGTCAGGATAGACAAGGGGCTGCAGCTCTGGCTTGTTTTCTAATTATATTATCTGGCCCATGAGTGGGAGACAATTTCAAGAAAACCCTCTCCTAATGAGAGGAACCCAGGAGTCAGGGAGAGGAGGGGTGGGTGTTGGGTGGAGACAGAGGACTGGTGCCCCGGGTGCAGTGGAAGTCTCTGGAAGACCAGGTGGGGGGAGGCCACACAGAGTGATGCCCAGGGTCACAGACCTGTCGGAGCTGCTGTTTGTTAGTTCAAGTCCTGCTCTGAGGTGCTCTGTGTCAGATCTGAGTGACAGGTGAGCTGGGAGTGCTCTGAAATGAGGGCGATGTGCACGGTTCCTGTGTGCCCAGCCCTGCCACGGTATCTGCAAGGGTAGCTCTGTATCCTGGGAGGGGCCTGACCACGAGAGCCCCATGGGCTGCAGGGGAACCTGCCCAGGGAACCCCATATCCTGGGAGGGGCCTGAACACGAGAGCCCCGTGGGCTGGCGTGGGGGTGGGTACCTGTCCAGGTGAGCTCCATATCCTGGGATTGGCCTGACCTCGAGAGCCCCATGGGCTGCTGGAGTCCTGGTAAAGGATGTCAGGACAGTCAGTGAAGCCACCGAGGATATACCTCCAGTAGTTCCTAAATCCTACACCCTGCTGGTCATTCTACCAACCACCAGGACTTGGTATTCTGTATTAGTCTTCAATGATGCCTTCTTTTGTATTCTACTAGTCCCAGAGTCACAAGAAATTTTGGCTTGTAAGTGGCAGGACTCAACATAAAACTAAAACAATACTTCCGGGCCGTGTTGCCCCAAGGGTTCAAAAATTCCCACACCATCTTTGGGGAAAGCTCAGCTAAAGACCTAAAAGTTCTACCTCTGGAAAAGGAAACACTCCTTCAATATGCAGACGACATTCTGATCGCCAGCCCTACTAAGGAGACCTCTGAACTACCAAGCCAATAAAGGATACAAGTTGTCCAAGAAAAAGCTCAAATATCACAGACTACGGTGACCTGCCTGGGCTTCATTCTCAGAGAAGGTCAGAGAAGCCCAACCCAGGAAAGGGAAGAAACAATTTACAGCCTTACCCATTTCTAAAACTAGAAGACAGCTTAGAGATTCCTGGCGAGGCCAGGGTTTGCTGCTTCTGGATCCCTAACTACAGTCTACTAGCTGGGCCTCTATATGAAACACTGAAAGGAAAAGATGATGATCCTTTTGAATAGAATCCAGAAGTGGCCTTTCAAGAATGGAAAGAGCAGTCAATTCAGACCCTTGCCCTGGAACTCCCTAATTTAGTTAAACCCTTTGACCTTTACTTTCCTGGTGAACGGTAAATCACCATTGGAGTATTAGTGCAAAACCTGGGACCACTTGAAATGGAACAATGCAAGAATGCCATCCAAGTAGGATACACTACAGTCACCAAGGGGCTTGGCCCACCGCCACATCTGGCCAAGATACTGGCAGTATCTGAAAACCTGGAAATCAGCAGCCCAAAAGGCCACCTCCCTCCTAAGGGAAAAGGACCCCACGTGGTGATCCTAACACCCAACGATGCCCTGAAGTTGCAGGGTTTGCTCCGTGGGCACACTGACCTTGAGTGAGGAGGTCCTCCAATTCCAACCTCCAGAGAGATAACTGGGGCAAAGGGGCACCATGACGACTCGTGTGACCATCACTTGACCTGGAGTTTCTCTCATAAAACAACAAGAGTGTGTCCCAAAAGAGTAGACTACTGCTTGCAGGACTTACTGCACCCAGAGGGGAGCTAATAATCTTGGCGGGGGAACCGTATATCACGCTGTCACCATAGAAAATCCTACAGACACTGTGATCATGGTGGCCAATAAGACCGGCTGGACTCCTGTTTACTTCAAAAGGCTGTTGACCCAGTGGCCATCATGGTCCTTCATCACCACTGACCCTGGACTGTCTTGGAGTTGAGCAGGCAGGGTCCTGACACCTGGTGCTGTTTTTACGTTAATTCAGGGGCCTAACTGAAGAAAGCACAGACTACTGGTCAGAGCATCTAGGCTAGCAGAAACGGTCAGCCTAAAGTGGCCGAACAAATGTGGGGCGGGGTGAAACTGGACCTCAAGCATCACTGCACATCTCCTTCCTGGACCCTTAAAGGTCATTAGAATCTATAACACTACCAATACTTGTGCTCAGGCGGACGAGCAGGGAGGCAGGAGGCCTGCGGACAATCAACGTCACCTGGAGGCTGCTGGGGAGAATTTCAGACCCTTGCCCACGGGTATGAGGGCTCCTAACTCAGCACTCAGCAGTTACAGATGAAGGGTCTGCACCCTCAGCACTCTAAGAATGAGGAAGGGGACAAAATGCAGAAGAGGGGTTTGTCCCAGGCAAAGCCCCTTAAAAATCCCTGGGAGATAAAAATAGAATCTGGGCAATAAAATAAAGTCTAACCTTTTTTATCCTTTGTGCTTTGTCTAATTTCACGTGCTCCTAGGTTCCCGCATACAGAGGTTCAACAGCCGGCACTTCAGACCAGATTTCCTAGTGCAGAATGGCTGGGTCGACACTTCAGCTCCTGGGGCCCAGGGCAGACTCCGTGATATAGAGCCTGAGCTGCAGCCAACCGGGCCCTTGAGAGCTCCGCCCCCTCCCTCCCACTGACTCTGACAGGATCTCTACACAGCAGCCCAGCCCACAGCCCACAGGGTAGCACATGCTCTCACCTCTCCATTCTCTGATCAAAATATAAAGTTTCCTTTGCTTCTGAACAAAACTCAGTCTCAATCTGTTGGCTCCAATGACACCGGGCAGGGGGACACTTGTTGGGGTCCACTCTGGAGGATCAGTAACAGAAATTGAGAACCTTGTAACTTCAATGAACAGATGTGTGAGCCAAACTGTAATTAACATGGAACAGTGTATAAGGCTCGGGTAAAATAAGATGTTTCTAACACTTCCATTTGATATTTCCATCACTTTATTATAAGCAAGTTCAGTGAAACGGTTTGTCTTATTTGTCAGGTCAATACTAGAGAAACGAAGTGATTTTTTTCCAAGGATGTACATCTAATAATCTTGGTTAAAGCTTCAATCTTGTTTTAAATGCTTTTCCATTGAAAATGATACCTCTCTTTCAGCTCCCCCATTTCTGAGAAGTATAAAATCTTATAATTTATTATTACCAAAGGGGAAAGGTGGGAGGAGGGATAAATTAACAGTTTGGGATTAACACATACACACTGCTATGTATAAAATCGATCATCAACAAGGAACTACTGTATAGCACAGGGAACTACACTCAATATTTTGCAATAACTTATAAGGGGAAATAATCTGAAAAAAGAATAGATTTTTTATTGACATCATCTATTAATGACAGTTAAAATGGAACCTAAGGGAAGACGGTGGTGAGTGCTTCTGACCCTGAAGACTTCAATCATCTAAAGTTTGGACTCTGCCTACTTCCCAAGGCCCTTAATGATCATATGTGTAGCCGTAGCTTAAAAAATTCCCCAGTTTGGGTTGTGGAGAGACAGTGATTTTGAAAAAGCCCTGGTGTTCTCCTCACATGAATGGGACACTTCCTACGCTAAAACATGCCTGTCACACCCAGAAGATGGTATACCGTCTGATCGGGAAGAGTTTGGAAAAGGCATCTCATCTCCTCATCTCCTGGTGCTCGGGTTCACCCCTCCAGCGTCTTTACGAACAGTCTCCCCACTTGGAGATGTCAGCACTGTCAACATCCTGTTGCATACAGTTTGGAATTTGTCCAGAGGATGAAGCAGAAGGAGGAGGAACAATGAGAGACAAGTCCTAGGTGTTCGGACAGGCACATGTCACTCTAATTTCCAATCAGGAAGACGAATTGACCAAAGGCTAGTGTTGCCCATGGAAACAGAATAGGGCTTGAGGAAATCCCACTGCTTTGTGGCCAGTTCCCCTAAACCCAAGTTGAAAAATGGAACTCAGCGCCGCTAAAATTCACGAAACTGCAGAGTTGAAAATATCTCTCACTGAAAAATGTCTTGAGGAAAGTCAGAGAAAAGGACTTGTAAGCAACGGAGAATGGCAGGAAAGGGATTGGAAGAGGTAGAAAGGACTCGCCATTAAGCACAAGAAAAGGGGCTGAACATTGCCAACATTGCAGTTGGCCAAAAAGGGTGTATGCGTCTTTTTCTGTATATATTCAAGAAAAAGGCATACACTTTTTTAGCCAACCAAACAGGTGGGCATTGGAAATCAGTACTACAAAACATATCACTTTGCATCAGTCAGAAGAGCCTTCCTCATAAAGTGTAAACCCCAGAAATGCAGGACAGGGCAAGGAGAAAAGGGAGCCCTGTGAGGCTTATAGTGGAAATGTATATTGCCAATGGTCACTCTGGAGAAGTGTATTGTGTTTACTAAAGCATCTAAAAAATGAGCTACAGAGCACAGGGCTCTTGCACTCATGGACGTATATCTTGGGAAAGACAAAAATCGAGAGGACACAGGCACCCCAATGTTTACCGCCTCTCTGTTTAAAAGATCCTCGACTAGGATATAATTTATATGTCTCTGGAGGGAAAAAATGGATAGCGATGTGGCACTTATGTAGAGTGGAATATTACTCAGCCTAAAAATCAGTGAAATATGGACAGTTGTAACAACCCCAGAGGAGTTACGTATGATCAAAGTCACATAATTCAAAAAGAAAAAGACATACGATATTACAAATACATGGAATGTAAACGTGCCTACAAATGACCTGAATTACAAAACAGAACGGGGTCTCAAATTTAGAAAACCACCTTATGCTTGCTTAAGGGGAAAGCTGAGTTGGGGTGCTGCATAAAACCACAGATTGAAATTAGCACAGATACCGTTCCATAAGCCAAATATGTAATAGACAAGACCTACTCCTTGCTCAACGAAATGGACACAACACCGCATATTCAACGCCTGGGAATATACCTGACATGTAAGAATCTAAAAACCCATGGATTTATATGTCTCCGTAAGAGTATCAAGCGTGTGTACAGTGGCATAAAGGCAGCAGTGAAAATCCGATAAATCCCACTATCAAAATAATTTTCAAATACAAAACACAATGACAGTGAAATAGAGAGCAATTCTTAAATAATTCATTCAGGGCTTGTAATGCAACCTGGATTTACCACATCTACACCCAGAGCTGAGTGAGACATAAGGCTGGACACTTCGGGCTGATAGCATTGGTGAGGTTCGTTGAGCAAATGCAGACCCTTTGAAGTCATACTGCATGGTACCCTTTCCATGGGTCCCAACTCTACAGGTTTAAGGGATTCTTCCTTCAGCTAAAACATGCATGGGAAACCCAGAGTATGGTCCACCGTGTGATTGGGAAATGTTTTCAAATCCATCTCAGTTTTCGTCCCCTTGTACCCGGGTTCACCATTCCAGATGCTTTACTAACACTCTCCCCACCTGCAGAGTCAGTGCCTTTAACCTCTTGTTTGGCACAGTTTGCAAAATCTGCGCAAGGTGAACAGGAAAAGGGAGAACCAATGAGAGACTAGCTGTATGTGTCTGCACGGGCAAATGTAATGCTCATTTCCCACCAGGAAGAGGAATTAACCAAAGGCTCAGCATGCCCTGCTGGAAACAGATTAGGGCCTAAAGCAATCCTGCGGTTTTGCTGCCAGCTCACAAGGAAACGAGTTGAAGAATGTAGCTCAAGGGCACTCTAATTCACAAACATGCAGAGTTATGAATGACAGCTATCGTCCAAAAATATATTGAAGTAAGTCGGCGAAGAGAACTTGAAAGACGGCAGAATTTCAGGAAAGCGATTTCAGGGGATAGAATGGAATTGCACTTAAAGCATAGGAAAAGAGGCAGAATGTCGACAATGATGCACTTGGCCAAAAACGGCGTATGAGTTTTTTCCTGAATATATTCAGGAAAAAACGCATACGCCCTTTTTGGCCAACCAAGCAAGCATGTTAAAGAAATCTGCACTACAATGAAGTCTCACTGCCCCCTGGTCAAAAGGGCCATCTGAAAAAAGTTTAAAATCCAGAAAGGCAGTACAGGCCATGGAGAACAGGGAGCCTTGTTATGCTGATGGGCGGGATGTAAATTACTAACAGCCACTCTGGAGAAGTGTATGGTATTTCCTGGAACACCTAAAAAACAAAGCAACGGAGCCTACGGCACTTCCACTTATGGTCCTATAGCTTAGGGAAATTAAAATCAAAAACACACAGCCACCCCAAAGTTTCGGACGGCTCTGTTTACAAGAACCTCGTCTACGGTACAAGTTAAATACCCCAGAATGTGAAAAATGGATAAAGAAGTTGTGGTACGTACGTACAATGGAATATCACTGAGCAATGAAATCTATGTCATCAGGCCCGTCGCGGCATAATGAGTGGATTCAGGTACGATGATTCTAAGTGAAATAAGTCACACAGAAAAAGAAACATCATAAGATATCACTAATACACGGAATGTAAACTTCGCTACACATGAACTGAATTACAAAACAGAACAGGGTCTCAGATTTAGAAAACCAACTTATGCTTGCTTAAGGGAAAAGGTGAGTTGGGGTGCTGCATAAAACCAGAGATAGAAATTAGCACAGATAACTTTTCATAAGCCAAATATGTAATAGTTAAGACCTACCCCTTGCTCAACGAAATGGACTAAACACCACATATTCAACGCCTAGGAATAAACCTGACTAGTAAGAATCTTCAAACCCATGGATTTATATGTCTCCAGAAGAGAATTAAGCCTGTGTACAGCGGCATGAATGCAGCAGAGAAAATCCGATAAATCCCATTATCAAAATGAATTACAAAAACAAAACACAAGGACAGTGAAATAGAGAGCAATTCTTAAATAATTCATTCAGGACTTGTGATGCAACCTGGATTTACCACATCTATACCCAGAGCTGAGTGAGACATAAGGTTGGGCACTTCGGGCTGATAGCATTGGTGAGGTTCCATGAGCAAATGCAGACCCTTTGAAGTCATACTGCATGGTACCCATTCAATGGGTCCCAACTCTCCAGGTTTAAGGGATACTTCCTTCAGCTACAACATGCATGGGAAATCCACAGTATGGTGCACTGTGTGACTGGCAAACTTTTTAAAATGCATCTCAATTTTCGTCCCCTTTTACTCGGGTTCACAATTCCAGACCCTTTACGAACACTCTCCCCACTTGGAGAGTCAGTGCTTTAACCTCCTGTTTGGCACAGTTTGCAATTTATGCGCAAGATGAACAGGAATAGGGAGAACAAATGAGAGACTAGCTGTAGGTGTCTGCACGGGCAAATTTAACACTCATTTCCCAGCAGGAAGAGGAATTAACCTAAGGCTCAACATGCCGTGCTGGAACCAGATTAGGGTCTGAAGCAATCCTGCGGGATTGCGGCCAGCTCACAAGATAGCGAGTTGAAGAAAGGAGCTCAGGGGTACTGTAATTCACAAACCTGCAGAGTTATAAATGACAGCTATCGTCCAAAAATATATTGAAGGAAGGCTGCGAAGAGGACTTGAAAGCGGGGCAGAATTGCAGGAAAAAGATTTCAGGGGGTAGACTGGAATTACATTTAAAGAATAGGAAAAGAGGCAGAACGTCAACAATGATGCTCTTGGCTAAAAAGGGCGTATGCGTTTTTTCCTGAATATATTCAGGAAAAAACGCATACGCCCTTTTTGGCCAACCAAGCAAGCATGTTAAAGAAATCTGCACTAAAATGAAGTCTCACTGCCCCCAGGTCAAAAGGGCCATCTGAAAAAAGCGTAAAATCCAGAAATGCAGCACAGGCCATGGAGAACAGGGAGCCTTGTTATGCTGATGGGTGGGATGTAAATTGCAAACAGCCACTCTGGAGAAGTGTATGGTGTTTCCTGAAACACCTAAAAAACAAAGCAACGGAGCCTATGGCACTTCCACTTATGGTCCTATAGCTTAGGGAAATTAAAATCAAAAACACACAGCCACCCCAAAGTTTCAGACGGCTCTGTTTACAAGAACCTCGTCTACGGTACAAGTTAAATATCCCAGAAAGTGAAAAATGGATAAAGAAGTTGTGGTACGTACGTACAATGGAATATCACTCACCAATGAAGTCTATGTCATCTGGCCCGTCGTCGCATAATGAGTGGATTCAGGTACGATGATTCTAAGTGAAATAAGTCACACAGAAAATGAAACATCATAAGATATCACTAATACACGGAATGTAATCTTGGCTACATATGAACTGAATAACAAAACAGAACAGGGCCTCAAATTAAGAAAACCAACTTATGTTTGCTTAAAGGGAAAGGTGAGTTGGGGTGCTGCATAAAACCAGAGATAGAAATTACCACAGATACCATTCCATACGTCAAATACGTAATAGTCGAGACCTACAACTTGCTCAACGAAATGGGCTAAACCCCCTATATTCAACGCCTAGGAATACACCTGACTAGTAAGAATCTTCAAACCCATGGATTTATATGTCTCCATAAGAGAATCAAGCGTGTGTACAGCTGCATGAAGGCAGCAGAGAAAATCCGATAAATCCCATTATCAAAATGAATTACAAAAACAAAACACAAGGACAGTGAAATAGAGAGCAATACTTAAATAATTCATTCAGGGCATGTGATGCAACCTGGATTTTCCTCATCTACACCCAGAGCTGAGTGAGACATATGGTTGGACACTTTGGGCTGATAGCATTGGTGAGGTTCGATGAGCAAATGCAGACCACTTGAAGTCATACTGCATGGTACCCATTCTATGGGTCCCAAATCTCCAGGTTTAAGGGATTCTTCCTTCATCTACAACATGCATGGGAAACCCACAGTATGGTGCACCGTGTGACCGGGAAACGTTTTCAAATGCGTCTCAGTTTTCGTCCCCTTTTACTCGGGTTCACAATTCCAGACCCTTTACTAACACTCTCCCCACTTGGAGAGTCAGTGCCTTTAACCTGCTGTTTGGCACAGTTTGCAATTTCTGTGCAAGATGAACAAGAATAGGGAGAACCAATGAGAGACTAGCTGTAGGTGTCTGCACGGGCAAATTTAACGTTCATTTCCAACCAGGAAGAGGAATTAACCAATGGCTCAGCATGCCGTGCCGGAACCAGATTAGGGCCTGAAGCAATCCTGCGGGTTTCCGGACAGCTCATAAGAAAGCAATTTGAAGAAAGGAGCTGAAGGACACTGTAATTCACAAACATGCAGAGTTATAAATGACAGCTATCGTCCAAAAATATATTGAAGGAAGGCTGCGAAGAGGACTTGAAAGCGGGGCAGAATTGCAGGAAAACGATTTCAGGGGGTAGACTGGAATTGCATTTAAAGCATAGGAAAAGAGGCAGAACGTCGACAATGATGCACTTGGCCAAAAAGGGCGTATACGTTTTTTCCCGAATATATTCAGGAAAAAACGCATACGCACTTTTTGGCCAACCAAGCAAGCATGTTAAAGAAATCTGCACTACAATGAAGTCTCACTGCCCCCCGGTCAAAAGTGCAATCTGCAAAAAAGTGTAAAATCCAGAAATGCAGCACAGGGCATGGAGAACAGGGAGCCTTGTTATGCTGATGGGTGGGATGTAAATTGCCAACAGCCACTCTGGAGAAGTGTATGGTGTTTCCGGAAACACCTAAAAAACAAAGCAACGGAGCCTACGGCACTTCCACTTATGGTCCTATAGGTTAGGGAAATTAAAATCAAAAACACACAGCCACCCCAAAATTTCAGACGGCTCTGTTGACAAGAACCTCGTCTACGGTACAAGTTAAATATCCCAGAAAGCGAAAAATGGATAAAGAAGTTGTGGTACGTACGTACAATGGAATATCACTCACCAAAGAAGTCTATGTCATCTGGCCAGTCCTGGCATAATGAGTGGATTCAGGTACGATGATTCTACGTGAAATAAGTCTCACAGAAAAAGAAACATCATAAGGTATCACTAATACACGGAATGTAAACTTGGCTACAGATGAACTGAACTACAAAACAGAACAGGGTCTCAAATTTAGAAAACCAACTTATGCTTGCTTATGTGGAAAGGTGAGTTGTGGTGCTGCATAAAACCAGAGATTTTAATTAGCACAGATACCGTTCCTTAAGCCAAATATGTAAGAGACAAGACCTACTTCTTGCTCAACGAAATGGGCTCAACACCACATATTCTACCCTTAGGAATATACGTGATTAGTAAGAATGTTAAAACCCATAGATTTATATGTCTCCGTAAGAGAATCAAGCGTGTGTACAGCGGCCTAAACGCAGCAATGAAAATCCGATAAATCCCGTTATAAAAAAAATTTCAAAAACAAAACACAATGACAGTGAAATAGAGAGAAATTCTTAAATAATTCATTCAGAGCTTGTGATGCAACCTGGATTTACCACATCTACACCCAGAGCTCGGTGAGACATAAGTTTCGACACTTCTGGCTGATAGCATTGGTGAGGTTTGGTTAGCAAATGCAGACCCTTTGAAGTCATACTGCTTGGTACCCATTCCAAGGGTCCCAACTCTCTAGGTTTAAGACATTCTTCCTTCAGCTAAAACATGCATGGGAAACCCAGAATATGGTACACTGGGTGATTGGGAAATGTTTTCAAATGCATCTCAGTTTTTGTCCCCTGGGACTCGGGTTCACCATTCCAGACCCTTCACTAACACTCTCCCCACTCGGAGAGTCAGTGCCTTTAACCTCCTGTTTGGCACAGTTTGCAATTTCTGCGCAAGATGAACAGGAATAGGGAGAACCAATGAGAGACTAGCTGTAGGAGTCTGTACGGGCAAATGTATCCCTCACTGCCCACCAGGAAGAGGAATCAATCAAAGGCTCAGCGTGCCCTGCCGGAAACAGATTAGGGACTGAAGCAATCCTGCGGTTTTGCAGTCAGCTCAGAAGAATGCGAGTTGAAGAAAGGAGCTCAGGGGCACTGTAATTCACAAACCTGCAGAGTTATGAATGACAACTATCGTCCAAAAATATATTGAAGTAAGTCTGCGAAGAGGACTAGAAAGCGGGGCAGAATTCCAGGAAAACTATTTCAGGGGGTAGACTGGAATTGCACTTAAAGCACAGGAAAAGAGACAGAATGTTGACAATGATGCACTTGGCCAAAATGGGCGTAAGCGTTTTTTCCTTAATATATTCAGGAAAAAACGCATACGCACTTTTTGGCCAACCAAGCAAGCGTGTACAGGAAATCTGCACTACAATGAAGTCTCACTGCGCCCCAGTCAAAAGGGCCATCTGAAAAAAGTGTAAAATCCAGAAAGACAGGACAGGCCATGGAGAACAGGGAGCCTTATAATATTGATTTACGGGATGTAAATTGCCAACAGCCACTCTGGAGAAGTGTATGGTGTTTCCTGAAACACGTAGGAAACAAAGCAACACAGCCTATGGCACTTCCACTTATGGTCCTATAGCTTTGGGAAATTAGACTCAAAAACACACAGCCACCCCAAAGTTTGGGACGGCTCTGTTTACAAGAACCTCATCTACGGTACGAGTTAAATATCCCAGAAAGTGAAAAATGGATAAAGAAGTTCTGATACATACGTACAATGGAATATCACTCAGCAATTATATCTATGTCATCAGGCCCATAGCGGCATAATGAGAGTATTCAGGTACGATGATTCTACGTGAAATAAGTCACACAGAAAAAGAAACATCATAAGATATCACTAATACACGGAATGTAAACTTGGCTACACATGAACTGAATTACAAAACAGAACAGGGTCTCAAATTTAGAAAACCAACTTATGCTTGCTTATGGGGAAAGGTGAGTTGGGGTGCTGCATAAAACCAGAGATTGAAATTAGCACAGATACCGTTCCATAAAACAAATAAGTAATAGACCAGACCTACTCCTTGCTCAACGAAATGGACTCAACACCCCATATTCAAGACCTAGGAATATACCTGACTAGTAAGAATCTTAAAACCCACGGATTTATATGTCTCCATAAGAGAAACATGCGTGTGTACAGCGGCATAAAGGTAGCAGTGAAAACCCGATAAATCCCGTAATCAAAATAATTTTCAAATACAAAACACAATGACAGTGAAATAGAGAGCAATTCTTAAATAATTCATTCAGGGCTTGTGATGCAACCTGGATTTACCACATCTACACACAGAGCTGGGTGAGACATAAGGCTGGACACTTCGGGCTGATAGCATTGGTGAGGTTCAGTGAGCAAATGCGGACCCTTTGAAGTCATACTGCATGGAACCCTTTCCATGGGTCCCAACTCTCCAGGTTTAAGGGATTCTTCCTTCAGCTAAAACATGCATGGGAAACCCAGAGTATGGTCCACCGTGTGATTGGGAAACGTTTTCAAATGCATCTCAGTTTTCGTCCCCTGGTACTCGGGTTCACCATTCCAGACGCTTTACTAACCCTCTCCCCACTTGGAGAGTCAGTGCCTTTAAGCTCCTGTTTGGCACAGTTTGCAATTTCTGCGCAAGGTGAACAGGAGTAGGGAGAACCAATGAGAGACTAGCTGTAGGTGTCTGCACTGGCAAATGTAACGCCCATTTCCCACCAGGAAGAGGAATTAACCAATGGCTCAGCGTGCCCTGCCAGAAAGAGATTAGGGCCTAAAGCAATCCTGCGGTTTTGCTGCCAGCTCACAAGAAAACGAGTTGAAGAAATGAGCTCAGGGGCACTGTAATTCACAAACCTGCAGAGTTATGAATGACAGCTATCGTCCAAAAATATATTGAAGTAAGTCTGCGAAGAGGACTTGAAATAGGGGCAGAATTTCAGGAATACGATTTCAGGGGGTAGACTGGAATTGCACTTAAACCATAGGAAAAGAGGCAGAATGTCGACAATGATGCACTTGGCCAAAAAGGGCGTATGCGTTTTTTCCTGAATATATTCAGGAAAAAAGCATACGCCCTATTTGGCCAACCAAGCAAGCGTGTAAAGGAAATCTCCACTACAAGGGAAGTCTCACTGCCCCCCGGACAACAGGGCCATCTGAAAAAAGTGTAAAATCCAGAAAGACAGGCTAGGCCATGGAGAACAGGGAGTCTTGTTATGCTGATGGGCGGGATGAAAATTGCCAACAGCCACTCTGGAGAAGTGTATGGTGTTTCCTGAAACACGAAGGAAACAAAGCAACACAGCCTATGGCATTTCCACTTATGGTCCTATAGCTTAGAGACATTAAAATCAAAAACACACAGCCACCCCAAAGTTTGGGACGGCTCTGTTTAGTAGAACCTCATCTAAGGTACGAGGTAAATATCCGAGAAAGCGAAAAATGGATAAAGAAGTTGTGGTACGTACGTACAATGGAATATCACTCAGCAATGAAATCTATGTCATCAGACCCGTTGCGGCATAATGAGTGCATTCAGGTACGATGATTCTACGTGAAATAAGTCACACAGAAAAAGAAACATCATAAGATATCACTAATACACGGAATGAAAACTTGGCTACACATGAACTGAATTACAAAACAGAACAGGTACTTAAATGTAGAAAACCAACTTATGCTTGCTTATGGGGAAAGGTGAGTTGGGGTGCTGCATAAAACCAGAGATAGAAATTAGCACAGATACCATTCCATAATCCAAATATGTAACAGACAAGACCTACTCCTTGCTCAACGAAATGGACTCAACACCCCATATTCAACGCCTAGGAATATACCTGACTAGTAAGAAACTTAAAACCCATGGATTAATATGTCTCCTTAAGAGAATCAAGCGTGTGTACAGCAGCATAAACGCAGCAGTGAAAATCCGATAAATCCCATTATAAAAATAATTTTCAAATACAAAACACAATGACAGTGAAATAGAGAGCAATTCTTAAATAATTCATTCAGGGCTTGTGATGCAACCTGGATTTACCACATCTAAACCCAGAGCTGCCTGAGACATAAGCCTGGACACTTCGGGCTGATAGCATTGGTGAGGTTCGGTGAGCAAATGCATACACTTCGCAGTCATACTGCATGGTACCCATTCCATGGGTCCCAACTCTCCAGGTTTAAGTGATTTTTCCTTCAGCTAAAACATGCATGGGAAACCCAGAGTATGGTCCACCGTGTGATTGGGAAACGTTTTCAAATGCATCTCAGTTTTCGTCCCCTGGTACTCGGGTTCACCATTCCAGACCCTTTACTAACACTCTCCCCACTTGGAGAGTCAGTGCCTTTAACCTCCTGTTTGGCACAGTTTGCAATTTCTGTGCAAGATGAACAGGAATAGGGAGAATCAATGAGAGACTAGCTATAGGTGTCTGCACTGGCAAATGTAACGATCATTTCCCACCATGAAGAGTAATTAACCAAATGCTCAGCGTCCCCTGCTGGAAAGAGTTTAGGGCCTAAAGCAATCCTGCGGTTTTGCTGCCAGCTCACAAGAAAACGAGTTGAAGAAAGGAGCTCAGGGGCACTGTAATTCAGAAACGTGCAGAGTTATGAATGACAGCTATCGTCCAAAAATATACTGAACTAAGTCTGCGAAGATGACTTGAAAGAGGGGCAGAATTTCAGGAAAACGATTTCAGGGGGTAGACTGGAATTGCACTTAAAGCATAGGAAAAGAGGCAGAATGTCGACAATGATGCACTTGGCTAAAAAGGGCATATGCGTTTTTTCCTGAATATATTCAGGAGAAAACGCATATACCATTTTTGGCCAACCAAGCAAGCGTGAAATAAAATCTGCACTACAAGGGAAGTCTCACTGCCCCCCGGTCAACAGGGCCATCTGAAAAAAGTGTAAAATCCAGAAATACAGGACAGGCCATGGAGAACAGGGAGCCTTGTTATGCTGACGGGCGGGATGTAAATTGCCAACAGCCACTCTGGAGAAGTGTATGGTGTTTACTGAAACTTGTAGGAAACAAAGCAACACAGCCTATGGCACTTCCACTTATAGTCCTGTAGCTTAGGGACATTAAAATCTAAAACACACATCCACCCCAATGTTTGGGACGGCTCTGTTTACAAGAACCTCGTCTACGGTACAAGTTAAATATCCCAGAAAGCGAAAAATGGATAAAGAAGTTGTGGTATGTACGTACAATGTAATATCACTCAGCAATCAAATCTATGTCATCAGGCCCATAGCGGCATAATGAGTGGATTCAGGTACGATGATTCGAAGTGAAATAAGTCACACAGAAAAAGAAACATCATAAGATATCACTAATACACGGAATGTAAACTTGGCTACACATGAACTGAATTACAAAACAGAACAGGGCCTTAAATTTAGAAAAACAACTTATGCTTGCTTATGGGGAAAGATGAGTTGGCGTGCTGCATAGTACCAGAGATTGAAATTAACACAGATACCATTCCATAAGCCAAATATGTAATAGACAAGACCTACTCCTTGCTAAATGAAATGGACTCAACACCCCATATTCAACGCCTGGGAATATACCTGACTAGTAAGAATCTTCAAACCCATGGATTTATATGTCTCCATAAGGAAATCAAGTGTGTATACAGCGGCATGAATGCAGCAGAGAAATCCGATAAATCCCATTATCAAATGAATTACAAAAACGAAACACAAGGACAGTGAAATAGAGAGCAATTCTTAAATAATTCATTCAGGGCTTGTGATGCAACCTGGATTTACCACATGTACACCCAGAGCTGAGTGAGACATAAGGTTGGGCACTTCGGGCTGATAGCATTGGTGAGGTTCGATGAGCAAATGCAGACCCTTTGAAGTCATACTGCATGGTACCCATTCCATGGGTCTCAACTCTCCAGGTTTAAAGGATTCTTCCTTCAGCTAAAACATGCATGGGGAACCCACAGTATGGTGCACCATGTGACCGGCAAACGTTTTCAAATTCATCTCAGTTTTCGTCCCCTTTTACTCGGGTTCACCATTCCAGACCCTTTACTAACACTCTCCCCACTTGGAGAGTCAGTGCCTTTAACCTCCTGTTTGGCACAATTTGCAATTTCTGCGCAAGATGAACAGGAATAGGGAGAACCAATGAGAGACTAGCTGTAGGTGTCTGCACAGGCAAATTTAACGCTCATTTCCCACCAGGAAGAGGAATTAACCAAAGGCTCAGCATGCCCTGCCCGAACCAGATTAGGGCCTGAAGCAATCTTGCGGGTTTGCGACCAGCTCACAAGATAGCGAGTTGAAGAAAGGAGCTCAGGGGCACTGTAACTCACAAACCTGCACAGTTATAAATGACAGCTATCGTCCAAAAATATATTGAAGGAAGGATGCAAAGAGAACTTGTAAGCGTGGCAGAATTGCAGGAAAACGATTTCAGGGGGTACACGGGAATTGCATTTAAAGCATAGGAAAAGAGGCAGAACGTCGACAATGATGCACTTGGCCAAAAAGTGCATATGCGTTTTTTCCTGAATATATTCAGGAAAAAAGGCATACGCCCTTTTTGGCCAACTAAGCAAGCATGTAAAGGAAATCTGCACTACAAGGGACTCTCACTGCCCCCCAGTCAACAGGGCCATCTGCAAAAAGTGTAAAATCCAGAAAGGCAGGACAGGCCATGGAGAACATGGAGCCTTGTTATGCTGATGGGCAGGATGTAAATTGCCAACAGCCACCCTGGAGAAGTGTATGGTGTTTCCTGAAACACGTAGGAAACAAAGCAACACAGCCTATGGCACTTCCACTTATGGTCCAGTAGCTTAGGCACATTAAAATCAAAAACACACATCCACCCCAAAATTTGGGATGGCTCTGTTTACAAAAACCTCATCTACGGTACAAGTTAAATATCCCAGAAAGCGAAAAATGGATTAAGAAGTTGTGGTACGTACATACAATGGAATATCACTCACCAATGAAATCTATGTCATCTGGCCCGTCGTGGCATAATGAGTGGATTCAGGTACGATGATTCTAAGAGAAATAAGTCACACAGAAAATGAAACATCATAAGATATCACTAATACACCGAATGTAATCTTGGCTACACATGAACTGAATTACAAAACAGAACAGGGTCTCAAATTTAGAAAACCAACTTATGTTTGCTTAAGGGGAAAGGTGAGTTGGGGTGCTGCATAAAACCAGAGATAGAAATGAGCACAGATACCAGTCCATACGTCAAATATGTAAGTCAAGACCTAACCCTTGCTCAACGAAATTGGCTAAACACCCTATATTCAACGCCTAGGAATACCCCTGACTAGTAAGAATCTTCAAACCCATGGATTTATATGTCTCCATAAGAGAATCAAGCGTTTGTACAGCTGCATGAAGGCAGCAGAGAAAATCCGATAAATCCTAATATGAAAATGAATTACAAAAACAAAACACAATGATAGTGAAATAGAGAGCAATTCTTATATAATTCATTCAGGGCTTGTGATGCAACCTGGATTTACCTCATCTACACCCAGAGCTGAGTGAGACATAAGGTTGTACACTTCGGGCTGATAACATTGGTGAGGTTCGATGAGCAAATGCAGACCATTTGAAGTCATACTGCATGGTACCCATTCCATTGGTCCCAACTCTCCAGGTTTAAGCGATTCTTCCTTCAGCTAAAGCATGCATGGGAAACCCACAGTATGGTGCACCGTGTGACTGGGAAATGTTTTCAAATGCATCTCAGTTTTCGTTCCCTTTTACTCGGGTTCACAATTCCAGACCCTTTACTAACACTCTCCCCACTTGGAGAGTCAGTGCCTTTAACCTGCTGTTTGGCACACTTTGCAATTTCTACGCAAGATGAACAGGAATAGGGAGAACCAATGAGAGACTAGCTGTAGGTGTCTGCACGGGCAAATTTAACGCTCATTTCCCACCAGGAAGAGGAATTAACCAAAGGCTCAGCATGCCGTGCTGGAACCAGATTAGGGCCTGAAGCAATCCTGCGGGTTTGCGGCCAGCTCACAAGAAAGCGATTTGAAGAAAGGAGGTCAGGGGCACTGTAATTCACAAAACTGCAGAGTTATAAATGACAGCTATCGTCCAAAAACATATTGAAGGAAGTCTGCGAAGAGGACTTGAAAGCGGGGCAGAATTGCAGGAAAACAATTTCAGGGGGTAGACTGGAATTGCATTTAAAGCATAGGAAAAGAGGCAGAACGTCAACAATGATGCACTCGGCTAAAAAGGGCGTATGAGTTTTTTCCTAAATATATTCAGGAAAAAACGCATACACCCTTTTTGGCCAACCAAGCAAGCATGTTAAACAAATCTGCACTACAATGAAGTCTCACTGCCCCCCGGTCAAAAGGGCCATCTGAACAAAGTGTAAAATCCAGAAATGCAGCACAGGCCATGGAGAACACGGAGCCTTGTTATGCTGATGGGTGGGATGTAAATTGCCAACAGCCACTCTGGAGAAGTGTATGGTGTTTCCTGAAACACCTAAAAAACAAAGCAACGGAGCCTACGGCTCTTCCACTTATGGTCCTATAGCTTAGGGAAATTAAAATCAAAAACACACAGCCACCCCAAAATTTCAGACGGATCTGTTTACAAGAACCTCGTCTACGGTACAAGTTAAATATCCCAGAAAGCAAAAAATGGATAAAGAAGTTGTGGTACGTACGTACAATGGAATATCACTCACCAATGAAATCTATGTCATCTGGCCCAACGTGGCACAATGAGTGGATTCAGGTACAATGATTCTAAGTGAAATAAGTCACACAGAAAATGAAACATCATATGATATCACTAATACACGGAATGTAAACTTGGCTACACATGAACTGAATTACAAAACAGAACAGGGTCTAAAATTTAGAAAACCAACTTATGTTTGCTTAAGGGGAAAGGTGAGTTGCGGTGCTGCATAAAACCAGAGATAGATATTAGCACAGATACCATTCCATAAGTTAAATATGTAATACTCCAGACCTACCCCTTTCTCAACGAAATGGGATAAACACCCTATATTCAATGCCTAGGAATACACCTGACTAGTAAGAATCTTCAAACCCATGGATTTATATGTCTCCATAAGAGAATCAAGCGTGTGTACAGCTTCATGAATGCAGCAGAGAAAATCCGATAAATCCCATTATCAAAATGAATTACAAAAACAAAACACAATGACACTGAAATAGAGAGCAATTCGTAAATAATTCATTCAGGGCTTGTGATGCAACCTGGATTTACCTCATCAAAACCCAGAGCTGAGTGCGATATAAGGTTGGACACTTCGGGCTGATAGCATTGGTGAGGTTCAATGAGCAAATGCAGACCATTTGAAGTCATCCTGCATGGTACCCATTCCATGGGTCCCAACTCTCCAGGTTTAAGCGATGCTTCCTTCAGCTAAAACATGCATGGGAAACCCACAGTATGGTGCACCGTGTCACCGGGAAACGTTTTCAAATGCATCTCAGTTTTCGTCCCCTTTTACTCGGGTTCACAATTCCAGACCCTTTACTAACACTCTCCCCGCTTGGAGAGTCAGTGCTTTTAACCTCCTGTTTGGCACAGTTTGCAATTTCTGCGCAAGATGAACAGGAATAGGGAGAACCAATGAGAGACTAGCTGTAGGTGTCTGCACGGGCAAATTTAATGCTCATTTCCAACCAGGAAGAGGAATTAACCAAACGCTCAGCATGCCTTGCCTGAACCAGATTAGGGCCTGAAGCAATCCTGCGGGTTTGCGGCCAGCTCACAAGAAAGCGATTTGAAGAAAGGAGCTCAGGGGCACTGTAATTCTCAAACCTGCAAAGTTATAAATGACAGCTATTGTCCAAAAATATATTGAAGGAGGGCTGCGAAGAGGACTTGAAATCGGGGCAGAATTGCAGGAAAGCGGTTTCAGGGAGTAGAGTGGAATTGCATTTAAAGCATAGGAAAAGAGGCAGAACGTCGACAATGATGCACGTGGCCAAAAAGGGCATATGCGTTTTTTCCTGAATATATTCAGGAAAAAACGCATATGCCCTTTTTGGCCAACCAAGCAAGCATGTTAGAGAAATCTGCACTACAATGAAGTCTCATTGCCCCCCGGTCAAAAGGGTCATCTGAAAAAAGTGTAAAATCCAGAAATGCAGCACAGGCCATGGAGAACAGGGAGCCATGTTATGCTGATGGGTAAGATGTAAATTGCCAACAGCCACTCTGGAGAAGTGTATGGTGTTTCCTGAAACACCTAAAAAAGAAAGCAACGGAGCCTACGGCACTTCCACTTATGGTCCTATAGCTTAGGGAAATTAAAATCAAAAACACACAGCTGCCCCAAAGTTTCAGACGGCTCTGTTTACAAGAACATCTTCTACGGTACAAGTTAAATATCCCAGAAAGCGAAAAATGGATTAAGAAGTTGTGGTACGTACATACAATGGAATATCACTCACCAATGCAATCTATAACATCAGGCCCGTCGTGGCATAATGACTGAATTCTGGTACAATGATTCTAAGTGAAATAAGTCACACATAAAATGAAATATCATAAGATATCACTAATACACGGAATGTAATCTTGGCTACACATGAACTGAATTACAAAACAGAACAGGGTCTCAAATTTAGAAAACCATCTTATGTTTGCTTAAGGGGAAAGGTGAGTTGGGTGCTGCATAAAACCAGAGATAGAAATTAGCACAGATACCATTCCATAAGTCAAATATGTAATAGTCAAGACCTACCACTTGCTCAACGAAATGGGCTAAACACCCTATATTCAACGCCTAGGAATACACCTGACTAGTAAGAATCTTCAAACCCATGGATTTATATGTCTCCATAAGAGAATCAAGCGTGTGTACAGCTGCATGAAGGCAGCAGGGAAAATCCGATAAATCCTATTATCAAAATGAATTACAAAAACAAAACTCAATGACAGTGAAATAGAGAGCAATTCTTAAATAATTCATTCAGGGCTTGTGATGCAACCTGGATTTACCTCATCTAAACCCAGAGCTGAGAGAGACATAAGGTTGGACAGTTCGGGGTGATAGCATTGGTGAGGTTCGATGAGCAAATGCAGACCATTTGAAGTCATACTGCATGGTACCCATTCCATGGGTCCCAACTCTCCAGGTTTAAGTGATTCTTCCTTCAGCTAAAGCATGCATGGGAAACCCACAGTATGGTGCACCGTGTGACCGGGAAACGTTTTCAAATGCATCTCAGTTTTCGTCCCCTTTTACTCGGGTTCACAATTCCAGACCCTTTACTAACACTCTCCCCACTTGGAGGGTCAGTGCCTTTAACCTCCTGTTTGGCACAGTTTGCAATTTCTGCGCAAGATGCACAGGAATAGGGAGAACCAATGAGAGACTAGCTGTAGGTGTCTGCACGGGCAAATTTCATGCTCATTTCCCACCAGGAAGAGGAATTAACCAAAGGCTCAGCATGCCGTGCCTGAAACAGGTTAGGGCCTGAAGCAATCCTGCGGGTTTGCGGCCAGCTCACAAGAAAGCGATTTGAAGAAAGGAGCTCAGGGTCACTGTAATTCACAAACCTGCAGAGTTATAAATGACAGCTATCGTCCAAAAATATATTGAAGGAAGGCTGCGAAGAGGACTTGAAAGCGGGGCAGAATTGCAGGAAAACGATTTCAGGGGGTAGACTGGAATTGCATTTAAAGCATAGGAAAAGAGGCAGAACGTCGACAATGGTGCACTTGGCTAAAAAGGGCGTATGCGTTTTTTCCTAAATATATTCAGGAAAAAACGCATACACCCTTTTTGGCCAACCAAGCAAGCATGTTAAAGAAATCTGCACTACAATGAAGTCTCACTGCCCCCCGGTCAAAAGGGCCATCTGAAAAAAGTGTAAAATCCAGAAATGCAGCACAGGCCATGGAGAACAGGGAGCCTTGTTATGCTGATGGGTGGGATGTAAATTGCCAACAGCCACTCTGGAGAAGTGTATGGTGTTTCCTAAAACACGTAGGAAACAAAGCAACACAGCCTATGGCACTTCCACTTAGGTTCGTATAGCTTAGGGAAATTAAAATCAAAAACACACAGCCACCCCTAAGTTTGGGACGGCTCTGTTTACAAGAACCTCGTCTACGGTGCAAGTTAAATATTCGAGAAAGCAAAAAATGGATAAAGAAGTTGTGGTATGTACGTACAATGGAATATCACTCAGCAATGAGATCTACGTCATCAGGCCCGTAGCGGCATAATGAGTGGATTCAGGTACGAGGATTCTACGAGAAATAAGTCACACAGAAAAAGAAACATCATAAGATATCACTAATACACGGAACGTAAACTTGGCTACACATGAACTGAATTACTAAACAGAACAGGGTCTCAAATTTAGAAAACCAACTTATGCTTGCTTATGGGGAAAGGTGAGTTGGGGTGCTGCATCAAACCAGAGATTGAAATTAGCACAGATACCGTTCCATAAGCCAAATATATAATAGACAAGACCTACTCCTTGCTCAACGAAATGGACTCAACACGCCATATTCAATGCCTGGGAATATCCCTGACAAGTAAGAATCTTACGACCCATGGATTTATATGTCTCCATAAGGAAATCAAGCGTGTGTACAGTGGCCTAAACGCAGCAGTGAAAATCCGATAAATCCCATTATCAAAATAAATTTCACAAACAAAACACAATGACAGTGAAATAGAGAGCAATTCTTAAATAATACATTCAGGGCTTGTGATGCAACCTGGATTTACCACAACTACACCCAGAGCTGGGTGAGACATAAGGCTGGACACTTCGGGCTGATAGCATTGGTGAGGTTCAGTGAGCAAACGCAGACCCTTTGAAGTCATACTGCATGGTACCCATTCCATGGGTCCCAACTCTCCAGGTTTAAGGGATTCTTCCTTCAGCTAAAACATGCATGGGAAACCCAGAGTATGGTCCACCGTGTGACTGGGAAACGTTTTCAAATGCATCTCAGGTATCGACCTCTGGTACTCGGGTGCACCGTTCCAGACGCTTTACTAACATTCTCCCGACTTGGAGAGTCAGTGCCTTTAACCTGCTGTTTGGCACAGTTTGCAATTTCTGCGCAAGATGAACAGGAATATGGACAACTAATGAGAGACCAGCTGAAGGTTTCTGCACGGGCAAATGGAACGCTCATTTCCCACCAGGAAGAGGAATTAACCAAAGGCTCAGCGTGCCCTGCTGTAACCAGAATAGGGCCTGAAGCAATCCTGCGGTTTTGCGACCAGCTCACAAGAAAGCGAGTTGAAGAAAGGAGCCCAGGGGCACTGTAATTCACAAACCTGCAGAGTTATGAATGACAGCTATCGTCCAAAAATGTATTGAAGTAAGTCTTCGAAGAGGACTTGAAAGCGGGGCAGAATTTCAGGAAAACGATTTCATGGGGTAGACTGGAATTGCACTTAAAGCATAGGAAAAGAGGCAGAATGTCCACAATGATGAACTTGGCCACAAAGGGCGTATGCGTTTTTTCCTGAATATATTCAGGAAAAAATGCATACGCTCTTTTTGGCCAACCAAGCAAGCGTGTAAAGGAAATCTGCACTACAATGAAGTCTCACTGTCCCCCGGTCAAAAGGGCCATCTGATAAAAGTGTAAAATCCAGAAAGGCAGGATAGGTCATGGAGAACAGGGAGCCTTGTTATGCTGATGGGCGGGATATAAATTGCCAACAGCCACTCTGGAGAAGTGTATGGTGTTTCCTGAAACACGTAGGAAACAAAGCAACACAGCCTATGGCACTTCAACTTAGGGTTCTATCGCTTAGGGAAATTAAAATCAAAAACACACAGCCACCCCAAAGTTTGGGACGGCTCTGTTTACAAAACCTCGTCTACGGTACAAGTTAAATATCCGAGAAAGCAAAAAATGGATAAAGAAGTTGTGGTACGTACGTACAATGGAATATCACTCAGCAATGAAATCTACGTCATCAGGCCCATAGCGGCATAATGAGTGGATTCAGGTACGACGATTCTACGAGAAATAAGTCACACAGAAAAAGAAACATCATAAGGTATCACTAATACACGGAACGTAAACTTGGCTACACATGAACTGAATTACAAAACAGAACAGGGTCTAAAATTTAGAAAACAATCTTATGCTTGCTTATGGGGAAAGGTGAGTTGGGGTGCTGCATATAACCAGAGATTGAAATTAGCACAGATACCGTTCCATAAGCCAAATATATAATAGACAAGACCTACTCCTTGCTCACCGAAATGGACTCAACACCCCATATTCAACGCCTGGGAATATAGTTGACAAGTAAGAATCTTAAGACCCATTGATTTATATGTCTCCATAAGGAAATCAAGCGTGTGTACAGCGGCCTAAACGCAGTAGTGAAAATCCTATAAATCCCATTATCAAAATAAATTTCAAAAACACAACACAATGACAGTGAAATAGAGAGCAATTCTTAAATAATTCATTCAGGGCTTGTGATGCAACCTGGATTTACCACATCTACACCCAGAGCTGGGTGAGACATAAGGCTGGACACTTCGGGCTGATAGCATTGGTGAGGTTCAGTGAGCAAACGCAGACCCTTTGAAGTCATACTGCATGGTTCCCATTCCATGGGTCCCAACTCTCCAGGTTTAAGGGATTCTTCCTTCAGCTAAAACATGCATGGGAAACCCAGAGTATGGTCCACCGTGTGATTGGGAAACGTTTTCAAATGCATCTCAGGTTTCGACCCCTAGTACTCATGTTCACCATTCCAGACGCTTTACTAACACTCTCCCCACTTGGAGAGTCAGTGCCTTTAACCTCCTGTTTGGCACATTTTGCAATTTCTGCACAAGATGAACAGGAATACGGAGAACAAATGAGAGACTAGCTGTAGGTGTCTGCACGGGCAAATGGAACGCTCATTTCCCACCAGGAAGAGGAATTAACCAAAGGCTCAGCGTGCCCTGCTGTAACCAGATTAGGGCCTGAAGCAATCCTGCGGTTTTGCGGCCAGCTCACAAGAAAGCGAGTTGAAGAAAGGAGCTCAGGGGCACTGTAATTCACAAACCTGCAGAGTTATGAATGACAGCTATCGTCCAAAAATGTATTGAAGTAAGTCTTCGATGAGGACTTGAAAGCGGGGCAGAATTTCAGGAAAACGATTTCATGGGGTAAACTGGAATTGCACTTAAAGCATAGAAAAAGCGGCAGAATGTCCACAATGATGCCCTTGGCCAAAAAGGGCGTATGCGTTTTTTCCTGAATATATTCAGGAAAAAACGCATACGCACTTTTTGGCCAACCAAGCAAACGTGTAAAGGAAATCTGCACTACAATGAAGTCTCACTGCCCCCTGGTCTAAAGGGCCATGTGAAAAAAGTGTAAAATCCAGAAAGGCAGGACAGGTCATGGAGAACAGGGAGCCTTGTTATGCTGATGGGCGGGATGTAAATTGCCAACAGCCACTCTGGAGAAGTGTATGGTGTTTCCTGAAACACTTAGGAAAAAAAGCAACACAGCCTATGGCACTTCCACTTATGGTCCTATAGCTTAGGGAAATTAAAATCAAAAACACACAGCCATCCCAAAGTTTGGGACAGCTCTGTTTACAAAAATCTCGTCTACGGTACAAGTTAAATATCTGAGAAAGCAAAAAATGGATAAAGAAGTTGTGGTACGTACATACAATGGAATATCACTCAGCAATGAGATCTACGTCATCAGGCCCTTAGCGGCATAATGAGTGGATTCAGGTACGACGATTCTACGAGAAAAAAGTCACACAGAAAAAGAAACATCATAAGATATCACTAATACACGGAACGTAAACTTGGCTACACATGAACTGAATTACAAAACAGAACAGGGTCTCAAATTTAGAAAACCAACTTATGCTTGCTTATGGGGAAAGGTGAGTTGGGGTGCTGCATCAAACCAGAGATTGAAATTAGCACAGATACCGTTCCATAAGCCAAATATATAACAGACAAGACCTACTCCTTGCTCAACGAAATGGACTCAACACTCCATATTCAACGCCTGGGAATATACCTGACAAGTAAGAATCTTAAGACCCATGGATTTATATGTCTCCATAAGGAAATCAAGCGTGTGTACAGCGGCCTAAACGCAGCAATGAAAATCCGATAAATCCCATTATCAAAATAAATTTCAAAAACAAACACAATGACAGTGAAATAGAGAGCAATTCTTAAATAATTCATTCAGGTCTTGTGATGCAACCTGGATTTACCACATCTACACCCAGAGCTGGGTGAGACATAAGGCTGGACACTTCGGGCTGATAGCATTGGTGAGGTTCGGTGAGCAAACGCAGACCGTTTGAAGTCATACTGCATGGTACGCATTCCAAGGGTCCCAACTCTACAGGTTTAAGGGATTCTTCCTTCAGCTACAACATGCATGGGAAACCCAGAGTATGGTGCACCGTGTTATTGGGAAAGGTTTTCAAATGCATATCAGGTTTCGTCCCCTGGTACTCGGGTTCACCGTTCCAGACGCTTTACTAACACTCTCCCCACTTGGAGAGTCAGTGCCTTTAACCTCCTGTTTTGCACAGTTTGCAATTTCTGCGCAAGATGAACAGGAATAGGGAGAACCAATGAGAGATTAGCTGTAGGTGTCTGCACGGGCAAATGGAACGCTCATTTCCCACCAGGAAGAGGAATTAACCAAAGGCTCAGCATGCCCTGCCGGAAGCAGATTAGGGCCTGAAGCAATCCTGCGGTTTGCGGCCAGCTCACAAGAAAGCGAGTTGAAGAAAGGAGCTCAGGGGCACTGTAATTCACAAACCTGCAGAGTTAAGAATGACAGCTATCGTCCAATAATGTATTGAAGTAAGTCTTCGAAGAGGACTTGAAAGCGGGGCAGAATTTCAGGAAAACGATTTCATGGGGTAGACTGGAATTGCACTTAAAGCATAGGAAAAGAGGCAGAATGTCCACAATGATGCACTTGGCCAAAAAGGGCGTATTCGTTTTTTCCTGAATATATTCAGGAAAAAACGCATACGCCCTTTTTGGCCAACCAAGCAAGCCTGTAAAGGAAATCTGCACTACAATGAAGTCTCACTGCCCCCCGGTCAAAAGGGCCATCTGAAAAAAGTGTAAAATCCAGAAAGGCAGGACAGGTCATGGAGAACAGGGAGCCTTGTTATGCTGATGGGCGGGATGTAAATTGCCAACAGCCACTCTGGAGAAGTGTATGGTGTTTCCTGAAACACTTAGGAAAAAAAGCAACACAGCCTATGGCACTTCCACTTATGGTTCTATAGCTTAGGGAAATTAAAATCAAAAACACACAGCCACCCCAAAGTTTGGGACGGCTCTGTTTACAAGAATCTCGTCTACGGTACAAGTTAAATATCTGAGAAAGCAAAAAATGGATAAAGAAGTTGTGGTACGTACATACAATGGAATATCACTCAGCAATGAGATCTACGTCATCAGGCCCGTAGCGGCATAATGAGTGGATTCAGGTACGACGATTCTACGAGAAATAAGTCACACAGAAAAAGAAACATCATAAGATATCACTAATACACGGAACGTAAACTTGGCTACACATGAACTGAATTACAAAACAGAACAGGGTCTCAAATTTAGAAAACCAACTTATGCTTGCTTATGGGGAAAGGTGAGTTGGGGTGCTGCATCAAACCAGAGATTGAAATTAGCACAGATACCGTTCCATAAGCCAAATATCTAATAGAAAAGACCTACTCCCTGCTCAACGAAATGGACTCAACACCCCATATTCAACGCCTGGGAATATACCTGACAAGTAAGAATCTTAAGACCCATGGATTTATATGTCTCCATAAGGAAATCAAGCGTGTGTACAGCGGCCTAAACGCAGCATTGAAAATCCGATAAATCCCATTATCAAAATAAATTTCAAAAACAAAACACAATGACAGTGAAATAGAGAGCAATTCTTAAATAAATCATTCAGGTCTTGTGATGCAACCTGGATTTACCACATCTACACCCAGAGCTGGGTGAGACATAAGGCTGGACACTTCGGGCTGATAGCATTGTTGAGGTTCGGTGATCAAAAGCAGACCCTTTGAAGTCATACTGCATGGTACCCATTCCATGGGTCCCAACTCTCCAGGTTTAAGGGATTCTTCCTTCAGCTAAAACATGCATGGGAAACCCAGAGTATGGTCACCATGTGATTGGGAAACGTTTTCAAATGCATCTCAGGTTTCGACCCATGGTACTCGGGTTCACCGTTCCAGACACTTTACTAACACTCTCCCCACTTGGAGAGTCAGTGCCTTTAACCTGCTGTTTGGCACAGTTTGCAATTTCTGCGCAAGATGAACAGGAATAGGGAGAACCAATGAGAGACTAGCTGTAGGTGTCTGCACGGGCAAATTTAACGCTCATTACCAACCAGGAAGAGGAATTAGCCAAAGGCTCAGCATGCCGTGCCGGAACCAGATTAGTGCCTGAAGCAATCCTGCGGTTTTGCGGCCAGCTCACAAGAAAGCGAGTTGAAGAAAGGAGCTCAGGGGCACTGTAATTCACAAACCTGCAGAGTTATAAATGACAGCTATCATCCAAAAATATATTGAAGTAAGGCTACAAAGAGGATTTGAACATGGGGCAGAATTCCAGGACTACGATTTCAGGAGGTAGACGGGAAATCCTCTGAAAGTATAGGAAAAGAGTCAGAATGTCGACAATGATACACTTGGTCAAAAAGGGCATATGCGTTTTTTCCAGGTCCCTCATTAAAGAGGGTAGGAGGCTCCCAGTATGCTTCAGTGTCCAACAGAAAACCCACGTCGCCAAGGCGACGTGAGCCAGCCATGCAGGAGTGACCTCACATCAGAGGGCCCACCTCACAGAAGGGTAAGGAACCCAGGAAGGCTCAGACCCTCACCAGAGTGCCCACAACAGCAAGGGGCTGGGAACCAGGCAGGAGTGTCATCACACCATTGGACCACATCATCGAAAGTTGAGGTACCCAGCACATGTGGCCTCAAACCAGAGGACCCACATCACCATGGGTCTCGGAGCGAGGCAGGCAGGATTAACCTCTCAACACATGGCCCATTGTATAAAAAAGGTGAGGAATCCAGCCGTTGGAACATCCCAGCAGGCGGCCCAGATCACCGAGGCTATGGGATCCAGGCAGTGATGAACTCACAACAGAGGGCCCTCATCGTGATACTGTAAGCAACCCAGCCGTTGTGACCTCAGAGCACAAGGCCCACATCCCCATGGGGGAGGGAACCAAGCAGGAGTGTCATCGCACCAGTGGGCACACATCAGAAAATGTGGGGAGCCCAGCAGTTAGGGCCAGACGCCAGAGGGCCCTCATCACTGAGGAGAGGAGGCTCCCAGCAAGCTCCAACTGCTACCAGAGGGCTGACGTCGCCAATGCGGTGTGTGCCAGCCAGGCAGGAGTGACCTCAGAGCAGAGGGCCAACCACACAAAAGTGTGAGGAACCCAAAGAGGATCAGACTCTCACCAGAGGGCCCACATCACCAAGGGAATGGAAACCAGGCAGGAGTGTCCTCACACCAGTGGGGCCACATCACCGAAATGTGATGGACCCAGCACACGTGGCCTCAAACTAGAGGACACACATCACCAAGGGGCTGGGAGTGAGGCAGGCAGGAGGAGCCTCAAAACAGAGGGCCCATAGAATAAAAAATGTGAGGAATCCCGCAGTTGGAACCTCCCAGCAGGTGGCCAGGAGCAGCGAGGCTATGGGATCCAGGCCTGACTGAACACAAAACAGAGGGCCCTCATCATGAAACTGTGAGCAACCCAGCCGTTGGGACCTCAGAGCAGAAGGCCCACATTCCCATGTGGTTGGGAACCTGGCAGGAGTGTACTCGCACCACAGGGCGCACATTAGAGAATTTTGGGAGCCCAGAAGTTAGGGCCTGACGCCAGAGGGCCCTCATCACCGAGGAGAGGAAGCTCCCAGCAGGCTCCAACTGCCACAAGAGGGCCGACGTTGCCAAGGTGGGGTGTGCCAGCCAGGCAGGAGTGACCTCACAGCAGAGGGTCCACCTCACAGAAGGGTGAGGAACCCAGCCAGGATCAGACTCTCACCAGAGGGCCCACATCACCAAGGGGATAGGAACCAGACAGGAGTGTCCTCACACCAGTGGGGCCACATAATCGAAAGGTGAGGGACCCAGCACACGTAGCCTCAAACCAGAGGACACACATCACCAAGGGGCTGGGAGTCAGGCAGGCAGGAGGAGTCTCAAAACAGAGGGCCCATAGAAGAAAAAAGGTGAGGAATCCCGCAGTTGGAACCTCCCCGCAGGCAGCCAGGAGCAGCGAGGCTATTGGATCCAGGGCGGAGTGAACTCACACCAGAGGACCCTCATCATGAAACTGAGCAACCCACCGTTGGGACCTCAGAGCAGAAGGCCCACATTCCCATGGGGTTGGGAACCTGGCAGGAGTGTAGTCGCACCACAGGGCGCACATCAGAAAATTTTGGGAGCCCAGGAGTTAGGGTCTGACGCCAGAGGGCCCTCATTACCGAGGGGTGGAGACCCCCAGCAGGCACCAACTCCCAACTGAGGGCCCACGTCGCCAAGGTGATGTGTGCCAGCCAGGCAGGAGTGACCTCACAGCAGAGGGTCTACCTCACAGAAGGGTGAGGAAACCAGCCAGGATAAGACTCTCACCAGAGAGCCCACATCACCAAGGGGATCGGAAAAAGGCAGCAGTGTCCTCACACCAGTGTGGCCACATTATAGAAAGGTGAGGAACCCAGCACATGTGGCCTAAACCAGAGGACCCACATTTCCAAGGTGCTCCGAGTGAGGCAAGCAGGAGTAGCCTAACAACACAGGGCCCACAGAATAAAAAATGTGAGGAACCCAGCAGTTTGAACCTCCCAGCAGGTGGCCCAGAGCACGGAGTCTATGGGATCCAGGCCACAGTGAACTCACAGCAGAGGGCCCACATCATGAAACTGTGAGCAACCCAGCTGGTGGAACCTCAGAGAAGAAGACCCACATCCCCATGGGGATAGGAACCTCGCAGGAGTGTCCTCGCACAACTTAACACGTATCAGAAAATGTGGGAACCCAGCAGTTAGGGCCTGACGCCAGAGGGCCCTCATCACCGAGGAGAGGAGGCTACCAGCAGGCTCCAAATGCCACCAGAGGGCCGACGTCACCAAGGCAATGGGAGCAAGCCAGGCAGGAGTTACCTCACAGCAGAGGGCCCACCTCACAGAAGTGTGAGGAACCCAACCAGGATCAGACTCTAACCAGAGGGCCCACATCACCAAGGGGATGGAAACCAGGCAGGAGTGTCCTCACACCAGTGGGGCCACATCAGCCAAAGGTGAGGAACACAGCACATGTGGCCTCAAATAAGGGGACACACATCACGAAAGGGCTGGGAGTGAGGCATGCAGGAGGAGACTCACAACAGAGGGCCCATAGAATAAAAAGGTGAGGAACCCCGCAGTTGGAAGCTCCAAGCAGGTGGCCCAGAGCACCGAGGCTATGGGATCCATGCCGGAGTGAACTCACAGCAGAGGGCCCACATTCTGACACTGTGAGCAACCCAGCCGTTGGGACCTCAGAGCAGAAAGCCCACATCCCCATGGGGATGGGACCCTCGCAGGAGTGTACTCGCACGACAGGGCGCACATCAGAAAATTTTGGGAGCCCATGAGTTAGGGTCTGACGCCAGAGGTCCCTCATTACCGAGAGGAGGAGACTCCCAGCAGGCACCAACTCCCAACTGAGGGCCCACATCGCCAAGGTGACGTGTGCCAGCCAGGCAGGAGTGACCTCACAGCAGAGGGTCTACCTCACAGGAGGGTGAGGAATCCAGCCAGGATCAGGCTCTCACCAGAGGGCCCCCATCACCAAGTGGATGGGAACCAGGCAGGAGTGTCCTCACACCAGTGGGGCCACATCAATACAGGTGAGGAAACCGGCACATGTGGCCTCAAACCAGAGGACCTACATCACAAAGGGGCTGGGAGTGAGTCAGGAAGGAGGAGCATGAAAACACAGGACCCAAAGAATAGAAAAGGTAAGGAATTCAGCAGTAGGAACCTCCCAGCAGGCGGCTCAGAGCACAGAATCTATGGGATCTAGGCCTGAGTGAACTAACACCAGAGAGCCAACATCATGAAACGGTGAACAACACAGGTGTTGGGACCTTAGAGCAGAAGGCCCACATGCCCATGGGGATGGGAACCTGGCAGGAGTGCCCTTGCACCACTTAGCACGTATCAGAAAATGTGGGAACCCAGCAGTTAGGGCCTGATGCCAGAGGGCCTCATCACCGAGGGGAGGAGGCTCCCAGCAGGCTCCAACTGCCACCAGAGGTCCGACGTCGCCAAGGCGGGGTGTGCTAGCCAGGCAGGAGTGACCTCAGAGAAGAGGGCCCACCTCACAGAAGTGTGAGGAACCCAACCAGGATCAGACTCTCGCCGGAGGGACCACATCACCAAGGGGATGGGAAGCAGGCAGGAGTGTCCTCACACCAGTGGGGCCACATCATCAAAAGATGAGGAACCCATCACATGTGGCCTCAAACCAGAGGACACACATCACCAATGGGCTGGGAGTGAGGCAGGTGTCTGGACGGGCACATTTAACTCTAATTTCCCACCAGGAAGAGGAATTAACCAAAGGGTCAGAGTGCCGTGCCGGACCCTGATTATGGCCTGAAGCAAACCTGTGGTTTTGTGGCCAGCTTACAAGGAAGCGAGTTAAGAAAGGAACTCAGGGGCACTGTCATTCACAAACCTCCAGTTATAAATGACAGCTATCGTCCAAAAATATATTGAAGTAAGGCAGCGAAGAAGACCTGAAAGTGGGGCAGAATTGCAGGAAACCGATTTCATGATGTAGACAGTAATTGCTTTTAAAGCATAGGAAAAGTGGCAGAACGTCTACAGTGATGCACTTGGCCAAGAAGGGCATATGCGTTTTATAGAGGGCCCTCATTAATGAGGGGAGGAGGCTCCCAGCACACACCAAAGGCCAACAGACGGCCCATGTCATCAAGGCGACGTGTGCCAGCCAGGCAGGAGAGACCTCATATCACAGGGTCTACCTCACAGAAGGGTGAGGTACCCAGCGAGGATCAGACTCTCACCAGAGGGCCCACATCACCAAGGGTTTGGGAACCAGTCAGGAGTGTCCTCACACCAGTGGGGCCACATCATCCAAAGTTGAGGAACACAGCACATGTGACCTCAAACCAGAGGACACACATCACCAAGGGACTGGGAGTGAGGCAGGCAGGAGGAGCCTCAAAACAGAGGGCCCATAGAATAAAAAAGGTGAGGAATCGTGCAGTTGGATCCTCCCAGCAGGCGGCCAGGAGCAGCGAGGCTATGGGATCCAGGCCGGAATGAACTCACACCAGAGAGCCCTCATCATTATACTGTGAGCAACCCAGCCGTTGGGACCTCAGAGCAGAAGGCCCACATCCACATGGGTATGGGAAACTGGCAGGAGTGCCATCACATCAGTGGGCACACATCAGAAAATATGGGTACCCAGCAGTTAGTGACTGACGCCACAGGGCCCTCATCACCGAGGGGAGGAGGCTCCCAGCAAGCTCCAACTGCCACCAGAGGGCCGACGTCACCAAGGCAACGGGAGCAAGCCAGGCAGGAGTGACCTCACAGCAGAGGGCCCACCTCCCAGAAGTGTGACGAAACCAGTCAGGATCAGACTCTCAGCAGACGGCCCACATCACCAAGGGGATGGGAACCAGGCAGGAGTGTCCTCACACCAGTGGGTCCACATCACTAAAAGGTGAGTAAACCGGCACATGTGGCCTGAAACCACAGGACCCACATCACCAAGGGGCTGGGAGTGAGGCAGGCAGGAGGAGCCTCACAACACAGGGCCCAAAGAATAAAAAAGGTGAGGTATCCAGCAGTTGGAACCTCGCAGCAGGCGGCCCAGAGCACAGAGACTATGGGATCCTGGCCTGAGTGAACTAACACCAGAGAGCCTATATCATGGAACTGTAAGCAACCCAGACGTTGGAACCACAGAGCAGAAGGCCCACATCCCCATGGGGATGGGAAACTTACAGGAGTGTCCTGTTATCACTGGACTCACATCAGATAACATGGGGAGCCCAGCAGTGATGCCCTCACGCCAGAGGGCCCTCATCACCGAGGGGAGGAGGCTCCCAGTAGGTTCCAACTGCCACCAGAGGGCCGATGTCACCAAGGCAATGGGAAGCCAGGCAGGAGTTACCTCACAGCAGAGGGCCCACCTCACAGAAGGGTGAGGAACCCAGCCAGGATCAGACTCTCACCAGAGGGCTCATATCACCAAGGGGATGGGAACCAGGCACAAGTATCCTCACACCAGTGGGGCCACATCATCGAAAGGTGAGGGACCCAGCACACGTGGCCTCTAATCAGAGGACACACATAAACAAGGGGCTGAGAATGAGGCAGGCAGGAGGAGCCTCAAAACAGAGGGCCCATAGAATAAAAAAGGTGAGGAATCCCGCAGTTGGAACCTCCCAGCAGGCGGCCTGGAGTAGCGAGGCTATGGGATCCAGGGTGATTGAACTCACACCAGAGGGCCCTCATCATGAAACTGTGAGAAATCCAGACGTTGGGACCTCACAGCAGAAGGCCCACATTCCCATGGGCTTGGGAACCTGACAGGAGTGTACTCGCACCACAGGGCGCACATCAGAAAATTTTGAGAGCCCAGGAGTTAGGGCCTGACGCCAGAGAGCCCTCATTACCGAGGGAAGGAGACTCCCAGCAGGCACCAACACACAATTGAGGGCCCACGTCGCCAAGGTGACGTGTGCCAGTCAGGCAGGAGTGACCTCACAGCACAGGGCCTACCTAACAGAAGGGTGAGGAAACCAACCAGGATAAGACTCTCACCAGAGGGCCCACATCACCAAGGGGATCGGAACCACGCAGGAGTGTCCTAACACCAATGTGGCCACATCATAGAAAGGTGAGGAACCCAACACATGTGGCCTCAAAGCAGAGGACCCACATCTCCAAGGGACTCGGAGTGAGGTAGGCAGGAGTAGCCTTACAACACAGGGCCCATAGAATAAAAAGGTGAGGAATCCAGTAATTGGAAGCTCCCAGCAGGCGGCCCAGGGCACCCAGTCTATGAGATCTAGGCCGCAGTGAACTCACAGCAGAGGGCCCACATCATGATACTGTGAGCAACCCAGCCATTGGGACCTCAGAGCAGAAGGCCCACATCCCCATGGGGATGGGAAACTGGCAGGAGTGTCATCGCACCAGTGGGCACACATCAGAAAATGTGGGGAGCCCAGCAGTTAGGGCCTGATGCCAGAGGGCCCTCATCACCGAGGGGAGGAGGCTCCCATCCCGCTCCAACTGCAACCAGAGGGCCCACTTGGCCAAGGCGACGTGTGCCATCCAGGCACGAGTGACCTCACAGCAGAGAGCCCACCTCCCAGAAGTGTGAGGTATCCAGCCAGGATCAGACTCTCACCAGAGGGCCCACATCACCAAGGGGATGGGAACCAGGCAGGAGTGTCCTCACACCAGTGGGGCCACATCAATAAAAGGTGAGGAAACCGGCACATGTAGCCTCAAACCACAGGACCTACATCACCAATGGGGGGAGTGAGGAAGGCAGGAGGAGCCTCACAACACAGGGCACAAAGAATAAAAAAGGTGAGGAATCCAGCATTTGGAACCTTGCAGCAGGCGGCCCAGAACACAGGGGCTATGGGATCTAGGCCTGATTGAACTAACATCACAGAGCCAACACCATGAAACTGTAAGGAACCCAGGCGTTGGGACCTCAGAGCAGAAGGCCCACATCCCAATGGGGATGGGAACCTGGCAGGAGTGTCCTGGCATCACTGGGCTCACATCAGAAAACGTGGGGAGCACAGCAGTTAGAACCTGACACCAGAGGGCACTCATCACTGAGGAGAGGAGGCTCCCAGCAGGCTCCAACTGCCACCAGAGGGCCTACGTCTCCAAGGCAATGGGAGCAAGCCAGGCAGGATTTACCTAAGAGCAGAGGGCCCACCACACAGAAGGGTGAGGAACGCAGCCAGTGTCAGACTCTCACCAGAGGGCCCACATCACCAAGGGGATGGGAACCAGGCAGGTGTTTCCTCACACCATTGGGGCCACATCATTGAAAGGTGAGGAACCCAGCACATGTGGTCTCGAACCAGAGGACACACATCACCAAGGGGCTGGGAATGAGGCAGGTGTCTGGACGGGCACATTTAACTCTCATTTCCCACCAGGAAGAGGAATTAACCAAACGCTGAGCATGCCATGCCGGAACCAGATTACAGCCTGAAGCAAACCTGCGGTTTTGTGGCCAGCTTACAAGGAAGCGAGTTAAGAAAGGAAATCAGGGGTACTGTAATTCTCAAACCTGCAGAGTTATAAATGACAGCTATTGTCAAAAATATATTGAAGTAAGGCTGCAAAGAGGACTTGAAAACGAGGCAGAATTGCAGGAATCAGATTTCAGGAGGTAGATTTGAATTGCATTTAAAGCATATGAAAAGCAGCAGATCTTTGACAGTGATGCACTTGGACAAAAAGTGCATATACATTTTTTCCTGAATACATTCAGGAAAAAACGCATACGCTCTTTTTTGTCAACCAAGCACTCGAGCAATGGAAATCTGCACTACAATGAAGTCTCTTTTCCCATTCGTCAAAATGGCCATCTGAAAAAAGTGTAAAAACAAGAAACACAGGACAGGCCATGGAGAACAGGGAGCCTTGTTATGCTGATGGGTGGGATGTCAATTGCCAACAGACACTCTGGAGATGTTTATGATGTATCCTGAAACATCTAAAAAACAAAGCTACAGAGCCTAGGTCACTTCCACTTATGGCCCTATAGCTTAGGAATATTAAAATCAACAAGACACAGCCAACACAAAATTTAGGGCTGCTGTGTTTACAAGAACCTTTAGTCCTGTGCACATTAAATATCCCAGAAAGAAAAAAATGGATAAAGAAGTTGTGCTACTTATGTACAATGGAATATCACTCAGCAATGAGATCAATGTCATCAGGCCTGTAGCAGCAAATTGAGTGGATTTAAGCACGATGATTCTAAGAGAAATATGTCACACAGAGAAAGATAGTTATCATAAGATATCACTAATAGAGGGAGTGTAAACTTGGCTCCACATGAACTGGATTACAAAACCGAACAGAGTCTCACATTTAGATAAAAAACTTATGCTTGCTTAAGGGGAAAGTTGAGTTGGGGTGCTGTATAAAACCAGAGATTGAAATTAGCACAGATACCTTTCCATAAGCCAAAAATGTAATAGACAAGACCTACTCCTTGCTCAACGAAATAGACTCATCCATGGTGTATCACCTCACACTGGTTAGAATGGGCATCATCAGAAAAATCTACAAACAACAAATGCTGGAAAGGGTGTGGAGATATGGAACCCTCTTCCAGTATTGTTGGGAATGTAAATTGATACAGTCACTGTGGAGAACATTATGGAGTTGCTTATAAAACTAAGAATAGAATTACCATATGATACAGCAATCCCACTACTGGTCATATACCCAGACAAAACCATAAATTAAAAAACAACATTCAGCGCAATGTTCATTGCATCACTATTTACAATATCCAGGTAATGGAAGCAACCTAAATGCCCACAGACAGACGAATGCATAAAGATGTGGTACATATATAAAATGGAATATTACTAAGCCATAAAAAGGAATGAAATTGGGTCACCTGTAGAGACGTTGATGAATCTAGAGACTGTCATACACAGTGAAGTAAGTCAGAAAGAGAAAAACAAAACAAATCTTGTATATTAATGCATATATGTGGAACCTAGAAAAATTGTACAGATGAACCGTTTTGCAAGGCAGAAATAGAGCAACAGATGTAGACAACGAACGTATGGACACCAAGGGGGGAAAGCTGTTGGGGGGATGGTGGTGGGAGGTGTTGAGAGATTGGGATTGGCATGTATACATTTATATCTATAAAACAGATAACGAAAAAGAACCTGCTGTATAAAAAATAAAATAAAATTCAAAATTAAAAAAAATAAAATTAAAAAAAGTAAAACAGAAAAAATATTCTTCCCTTCACATACATGTATTTATATGAATAAATTATTTCCATGCATATATCTGTAAATACAGAGGAGAAGAATAAAATCTACCTTGAACCAAAAACGAAAAAAAGAAAAAGAAAAACAGAACCCACCAGTTACACAGAGGAAAACCCTATCAAGTCACTTGCTCCAGTTGTAAACAATTCTGAAGTTGGTCAGTGGTGGGGAATCATCTCCCATTCAGCCAGCAGGCCCCACGCAACAAGCGTCCTCATTGCAAAGCTGGGGGACCATGCCGAGGCATCTGTGAGTAAACGTGGGCCGAGCCCCAGGCCAGCTGCTGCTGAAATGTTCCCACCCTTCCCAGGTAAAACACCTGAATATGTACAAGGACTTGAAAGCCTAGAGGAAGGGCCATGGAGCCACACGAGCAACAGCATGCCGGCCGACTTGATGCCTGCAGGCCATCCAGGATGGTCGTGGCCCTGGGTGCTCTTCTGGAAGCTTTCCATTTCCCTGCCTGAGATACCCCTCCTGTCCTGGCCCCCACTGCTTTCTTCCTTCCTCACCTCTCCCCAGGAAGAAATTCCAGCGGCAGGTATGGGTGACACATCCTCTTCCTTAGCAGGTGGCATCTTGGCAACTGCTGCAGAAAGTCCAGCAGAGCCCCACTCACACTGGGCCACCCACAAAGCCGTGGCCTCTCACTCCCTCCCACCAGCCCAGCCCCGAGACTGTTGACAGGGCAGAGAAAATGGCGTCAGGCACAGCTGCAGGGGCTCTTGCTGCCTGGAGCCGTGTTTATATCGATCTCAACCCAGGCACACCTGGGGAGGTCTGGCTGGCAAGGTCAGGCTGCCCAGGTCAGCCAATCATCACCCCTCAGGGTCTCACAGTTGCCGAAAATGGAACTTGCTGAATCGGCCAGGTCCAAGGAACAGGTGTGGGCTCTTGAGAGTCAGGATAGACAAGGGGCTGTAGTTCTGGCTTGTTTTCTAATCATTTTATCTGGCCCATGAGTGGGAGACAACTTCAAGAAAACCCTCTCCTAATGAGAGGAACCCAGGAGTCAGGGAGAGGAGGGGAGGGTGGTGGGTGGAGACAGAGTTATGGTGCCCCGGGTGCAGTGGAAGTCTCTGGAAGACCAGGTGGAGGGAGGCCGCACAGAGTGATCCCCAAGATCACAGACCTTTTGGAGCTGCTGTTTGTTAGTTCAAGTACTGCTCTGAGGTGCTCTGTGTCAGACCTGAGCGACAGGTGAGCTGGGAGTGCTTTGCAATGTGCGCTATGTGCACGGTTCCTGTTTGCCCAGACTTGCCACGGAACATGCAAGGGTAGCTCTGTATCCTGGGAGGGACGTGACAACGAGAGCCCCATGGGCTGCAGGTGACCTGCCCAGAGAACACCATATCCTGGGAGGGGCCTGAACACGAGGGCCCTGTGGGCTGGGGTGGGGGTGGGGTACCTGCCTGGGTGAGCTCCATATCCTGGGATTGGCCTGACTTTGACAGCCCCATGGGCTGCAGCAGTCAAGGTAACGGATGTCATTAGAGTCAGTGAAGCCACCGAGGATATACCTCCAGTAGTTCCTAAATCCTATACCCTGCTGGTTATTCTACCAACGACCAGGACTTGGTATTCTGTATTAGTCTTCAATGATGCCTTCTTTTACACTTTTTTCACATGGCCCTTTTGACCGGGGGGCAGTGAGACTTCATTGTAGTGCAGTTTTCCTTTAAACGCTTGCTTGGTTGGCCAAAAAGTGCATATGCGTTTTTTCCTGAATATATTCAGGAAAAAACCCATATGCTCTTTTTGGCCAAGTGCATCATTGTCGACATTCTGCCTCTTTTCCTATGCTTTAAGTGCAATTCCAGTCTACCCCCTGAAATCGTTTTCCTGAAATTCTGCACCGCTTTAAAGCCCTCTACACAGACTTACTTGAATATATTTTGGACGATAGCTATCATTCATAACTCTGCAGGTTTGTGGATTACAGTGCCCTTGAGCTCTTTTCTTCAAGTCGCTTTCTTGTGAGCTGACCGCAAAACCGCAGGATTGCTTCAGGCCCTAATCTGTTTCCGGCAGGGCACGCTGAGCCTTTGGTTAATTCCTCTTCCTGGTGGGAAATAAGTGTTCCATTTGCCCGTGCAGACACCTACAGCTAGTCTCTCATTGGATCTCCAAATTCCTGTTCATGTTGCGCAGAAATTGCAAAGTGTGCCAAACAGGAGGTTAAAGGCACTGACTCTCCAAGTGGGGAGAGTGTTAGTAAAGCGTCTGGAATGGTGAACCCGAGTACCAGGGGACGAAAACTGAGATGCATTTGAAAACGTTTCCCAATGACACGGTGGAACGTACTCTGGGTTTCCCATGCATGTTTTAGCTGAAGGAAGAATCCCTTAAACATGGAGAGTTCGGACCCATGGAATGGGTACCATGCAGTATGACTACAAAGGGTCTGCATTTGCTCATCGAACCTCACCAATGCCATCAGCCCGAAGTGTCCAGCCTTATGTCTCAACCTAACCCTTACCCGAAGCCTTACCCTTATCCGTCCCCTAATCATACGCTAACACTAACCCGTATCCTAACACGTACGCTCATCTTAAACCGTTGTCGTACCCTAACCTGTACCCTAAACCGTCCCCGTCCCCAAACCCTAACCCTAACTCTTACCCAAAGCCTTACCCTAAACCGTCCTCTAATCGTAACACGTACGCTAACACTAACCTGTACCCTAACATGTACTCTCACCCTAAACCGTGGTCGTACCCTAAGCTGTACCCTAAACCGTCCCCATCCAGTAACCCTAAACCTAACCCTAACCCTAACGATAACCCTTACCCGAAACCTTACCCTAACCCGTCCCCTAATCCTAACCCGTACGCTAACACTAACCCGTACCCTAACACGTACGCTCACCCTAAACCGTTTTTGTACCCTAACCTGTACCCTAAACCATCCGTGCCCCAGTCCCCTAACCCAAACCCTAACCCTAATCCTTACCCGAAGCCTTACTCTAACCCTTCCTTTAATCCTAACCCGTACGCTAACACTAACCCATACCCTAAAACGTACGCTCACCCTAAACCGTTGTCGTACCCTAACTGGTAACCTAAACCATCCCCGTCCCCTAACCCTAACCCTAACCCTACCCTTAACCCTTACCCGAAGCCTTACACTAACCCGTCCCCTAATCCTAACCCGTGCGCTAACACTAACCCGTACCCTAACATGTACGCTCACCCTAAACCGTTGGTGAACCCTAACCTGTACCCTAAACCGTCCCTGTCCCCGTCCCCTAACCCTAACACTTACCCGAAACGTTACACTAACCCGTCCCCTAATCCTAACCCGTACGCTAACACTAACCCGTACCCTAACACATACGCTGACACTAAAACGTTGTTATACCCTAACCTGTACCCTAAACCCTCCCCGTCCCTTAACTGTAATCCTAACCCTTACCCGAAGCTTTACCCTAACCCGTCCCCTAATCCTAACCCGTACCCTAACACTAACCCGTACCCTAACACGTAGGCTCACCCTAATCCATTGTCGTACCGTAAACTTTACCCTAAACCATCCCTGTCCCAGTCCCCTAACCCTAACCCTAACCCTAAACCTAACCCTTACCCGAAGCCTTACCCTAACCCGTCCAGTAATCCTAACACTTACGCTAACACTAACCAGTACCTAACAGGTACGCTCACCCTAAACCGTTGTCGTACCCTAAACTCTACCCTAAACCATCCCGGTCCCCTAACAATAACCCTAACCCTAACCCCAACCCTTACCCGAAGCCTTACCCTAACCTGACCCATAACCCTAACCCGTACGCTAACACTAACCCGTACCCTAACACGTACGTTCACCCTAAACCGTTGTCATACCCTAACCTGTACCCTAAACCGTCCCCGTCCCCTAACCCTAACCGTAACCCTTACCCTAACCCTTACCAGAAGCCTTACCCTAACCCGTCCCCTAATCCTAACCCGTACGCTAACACTAACCTGTACACTAACATGTACTCTCACCCTAAACCGTGGTCGTACCCTAACCTGTACCCTAAACTGTCCCCATCCCGTAACCCTAACCCTAACCCTAACCCTAACGCTAACCCTTACCCGAAACCTTACCCTAACCCGTCCCTTAATCCTAACCCGTACGTTAACACTAACCCGTACCCTAACACGTACGCTCAACCTAAACCGTTGTTGTACCCTAACCTGTACCCTAAAACATCCGTGTCCCAGTCCCCTAACCCTAACACTAACCCTAATCCTTACCCGAAGCCTTACTCTATCCCTTCCCTTAATCCTAACCCGTACTCTAACTTTAACCCATACCCTAAAACGTACGTTCACACTAAACCGTTGTCGTGCCCTAACCTGTACCCTAAACCGTCCCCGTCCCCTAACCCTAACCCTAACCCAACCTTAACCCTAACCCTTACCCGAAGCCTTACCCTAACCCGTCCCCTAATCCTAACCTGTACGCTAACACTAACCCATACCCTAACAGGTACGCTAACCCTCAACAATTTTCGTACCCTAACCAGTACCCTAAACCGTCCCCGTACCCTAACCCTAACCCTAACCCTAACCGTAAACCTTACCCGAAGCCTTACCATAAACCGTCCCCTAATGTTAACACGTATGCTAACACTAACTTGTACCCTAATGCGTACGCTCATCCTAAACCATTGTTGTGCACAGACCTGTACCCTAAATCATCCCCATCCCCTAACCTTAACCCTAACCCTAACCCTTAAACGAAGGCTTACCCTAACCCGTCCCCTAATCCTAACCAGTACGATAACACTAACCCATACCCTAACACGTACGCTCACCCTAAACTGTTGGCGTACCCTAATCTGTAGCCTAAACCATCCCCGTCCCCTAACCCTAACCCTAACCCTAACCCTAACCCTTAAACGAAGGCTTACCCTAATCCGTCCCCTAATCCTAACCCGTACACTAACCCTAACCCGTACCCTAACACGTACGCTCACCCTAAACAGTTGTCGTACCCTAACCTGTACCCTAAACCTTCCCCATCACCTAACCCAAACCCTAGTCCTAACCCTAACCCTAAACCTTACCCGAAGCCTTACCCTAAACCGTCCCCTAATAGTAACCCGTACGCTAACACTAACCTGTACCCTAACACGTACGCTCACCCTAAACCGTTTTCGTACCCTACCCTTTATGCTAAACCATCACCGTCCCCTAACCCTAACCCTAGCCCTAACCCTAACCCTTACCCGAAACCTTACATTAATCTGTCACATAATCCTAACCCGTACGCTAACACTAACACCTACCCTAACACGTACGTTCACCCTAAACCATTGTCGTACACTAAACTGTACCATAAACCATCCCCGTACCCTAACCCTAATCCTAACCCTAACCCTAACCCTTACCCTTATCCGAAGCCTTACCCTAACCCGTCCCCTAATCCTGACCCGTAAGCTGACAATAACCCGTACCCTAACACATACGCTTACCCTAAACCTTTGTCGTACCCTAACCTGTACCCTTAACCGTCCCCTAACCCTAAGCCTAACACTTACCCAAACCCTTAACCAAAACGGTCCCCTAATCCTGACCCGTACGCTAACATGTACGCTCACGCTAAACTGTTGTCGTACCCTAACCTGTCACCTAAACCGTCCCCGTACCCTAACCTTAACCTTAACCCTAAACCTAAACTTAACCCTTAACCGAAGCCTTACCCTAACCCGTTCCTTAATCCTAACCCGTACGTTAACACTAACACATACCCTAAAACCTACGCTCACCATAAACCGTTGTCGTACCCTAAACTGTACCCTAAACCGTCCCCTAACCCTAACCCTAACCCTAACCCTAACCCTTACTCGAAGCCTTACCCTAACCCGTCCCCTAATCCTAACCCGTACGCTAACACTAACCCGTACCCTAATATGTACGCTCAGCCTAAACCATTTTCGTACACTAACCTGTACCCTAAACCAACCCCGTCCCCTAACCCTAACCCTAACCCTAACCCTAACCCTAAACCTTACCCGAATCCTTACCCTAACCCGTCCCCTAATCCTAACCCGTACGCTAAAAGTAACCTGTACCCTAATATGTACGCTCAGCCTAAACCATTGTTGTACACTAACCTGTACCCTAAACCATTCCCGTACCCTAACCCTAACACTAACCCTAACCCTAACCCTAACCCTAATACTAACACTGAAATGAAGGCTTACCCTAACCCGTCCCCTAATCCTAACCCATACACTAACCCTAACCCGTACCCTAACACGTACGTTCACCCTAAACCGTTGTTGTACCCTAACCTGTACCCTAAACCGTCCCCGTCCCCTAACCCTAACTCTAACCCTAACCCTAACCGTAACACTTACCTGAAGCCTTAAACAAACCCGTCCCCTAATCCTGACCCGTACGCTAACACTCAAATATACCCTAACATGTATGCTCACGCTAAACCGTTGTCGTACCCTAACCTGTAACCTAAACAGTCCCTGTCCCCTAACCCTAACCCTAACCCTAACCCTAACCCTTATCCGAAGCCTTACCATGACCCGTCCCCTATTCCTAACCCATACGCTAACACTAACCCGTACCCTAACATGTACGCTCACCCTGAACCGTGGTCGTACGCTAACCTGTATCCCAAACCGTCCCCCTCCCGTAACACTAACCATAACCCTAACCCTAAAACTAACCCTTACCCAAAGCCTTACCCTAACCCGTCCCATAATCCTGACCCGTACGCTAACACTAACACGTACCCTAACATGTACGCTCACCCTAAACCGTTGTCGTACCCTAACCTGTACCCTAATCCGTCCCTGTCCCCTAACCATAACCCTAATTCTTACCCGAAGCCTTACCCTAACACGTCCCCTAATCCTAAACCGTACGCTAACACTAACACCTACCCTAACACGTACGCTCACCCTAAACCGTTGTCGTACCCTAAACTGTACCCTATACCGTCTCCAACCCCTAACCTTAACCCTAACCCTAACCCTAACCCTTACCCGAAGCCTTACCCTAACCTGTCCCCTAATCCTAACTCGTACGCTAACACTAACCCATGCCCTAACATGTACGCTCACACTAAACCGTTGTCATACCCTAACCTGTACCCTAAACCGTCCCCTAACCCTAACCCTAACACTAACCCTAACCCTAACCCTTACCCGAAGCCTTCCCCTAACCCGTCCCCTAATCTAACCCGTACGCTAACACTAACCCGTACCCTAACACGTACGCTCACACTAAACCGTTGTCGTACCCTAACCTGTACCCTAAACCATCCCCATCCCCTAACCCTAACCCTAAACCTAACCCTAACCCTAACCCTAATGCTAACTCTTACCCGAAGCCTTATCCTAAACCGTCCCTTAATCCTAACCCGTACTCTAACACTAACCCATACCCTAACATGTACGCTCACCCTAAACCATTGTCGTACCCTAACCTGTAGCCCAAACTATCCCCGTCCCCTAACACTAAACCTATCCCTAATCCTAACACTAACACTTACCTGAAACCTTACCCTAATCCGTCCCCTAATCCTAACCCATACGCTAACACTAACACATACCTTAACATGTACGGTCACGCTAAATCGTTGTCGTACCCTAACCTGTACCCTAAACCGTTCCCGTCCCCTAACCCTAAACCTAACTCGTACCCGAAGCCTTACACTAATATGTCCCCTAATCCTAAACCGTACGCTAACACTAACCCATACCCTACCACGTACACTCACCCTAAACCGTTGTCGTGCCCTAAACTGTACCCTATACCGTACCTGTCCCCTAACTCTAACCCTAACCCTAAACCTAACGCTTACCCGAAGCCTTACCCTAACCCGTCCCCTAATCCTAACCCAGACGCTAACACTAACACATACCCTAAAATGTACGCTCACACTAAACAGTTGTCGTACCCTAAACTGTACCCTAAATTGACCCCTAAACCTAACCCAAACCCTAACCCTAACCCTAACCCTAACCTGAAGCCTTTCCCTAACCCGTTCCCTAATCCTAACCCGTACGCTAACAGTAACCCATACCCTAACACGTACGCTCACCCTAAAACGTGGTCATACTCTAAACTGTACCCTAAACCATCCCCGTCCCCTAACCCTAACCCTATCCCTTATCGGAAGCCTTACCCTAACCCGTCCCCTAATCCTAACCCGTACGCTAACACTAACACGTACCCTAACACGTACGTTCAGCCTAAACCGTGGTCATACACTAAACTGTACCGTAAACCATCCCTGTACCCTAACCCTAATCCTAAACCTAACCCTAACACTAAACCTTACCCGAAGCCTTAACCTAAGCCGTCCCCTAATCCTGACCCGTACGCTAATACTAAACCATACCCTAACACGTACGATCACGCTAAACCATTGACGTACCCTAACCTGTAACCTAAATCTTCCCCGGCTCCTAACCCTAACCCTAACCCTAACCCAAACCCTTATCCGAAGCCTTACCCTAAGCCGTCCCCTAATCCTAAACTGTACGCTAACACTAACCCATACCCTAACACGTACGCTCACCCTAAACCGTTGTCGTACACTAACCTGTATCCTATACCGTTCCCGGCCCCTAACCCTAACCCTAACCCTAACCCTAACCCTAACCCTTACCTGAAGCCTTACCCTAACCCGTCCCCTAATCCTAACCCGTAAGCTAACACTAACCCGTACCCTAACACATACACTCACCCTAAACCTTTGTCGTACCCTAACCTGTACCCTAAACCGTCCCCTAACCCTAACCCTAACCCTAAGCCTAACCCTTACCCGAAGCCTTAAACTAACCCGTCCCCTAATCCTGACCTGTACGCTAACACTAAACCATACCCTAACATGTACGCTCACACTAAACCGTTGTCATACCCTAACCTGTACCCTAAACCGTCCCCTAACCCTAACCCTAACACTAACCCTAACCCTAACCCTTAGCTCACGCTAAACCGTTGTCGTACTCTAACCTGTAACCTAAACCGTCCCCGTCCCCTAACCCTAAACCTAACCCTAAACCTAATCCTAACCCTTACCTGAAGCCTTAGCCTAATCTGTCCCTTAATCCTAACCCGTACGCTAACACTATCCCATACCCTAACACGTACGCTCACCCTAAAACTTTGTCGTACCCTAACCTGTACCCTTAACCGTCCCCGTCCCCTAACCCTAACCCTAACCCTAACCCTTATCCGAAGCCTTACTCTAACCCTTCGCTTAATCCTAAACCGTACGCTAACACTAACCCATACGCTAAAACCTAAGCTCACCCTAAACCGTTGTTGTACCGTAAACTGTAACCTAAACCGCCCCCTAAACCTAACCCTAACCCTAACCCTAACCCTAAGCCTTACCCAAAGCCTTACCCTAAACCAGCCCCTAATCCTAACCCGTACCCTAACACTAACCCGTACCCTAACACGTATGCTCACCCTAAATCATTGTCGTACCCTAACCTGTACCCTAAACCGTCCCCGTCCCCTAACCCTAACCCTAACCCTAACCGTAACCCGAACCCTTACCCGAAGCCTTACCCTAAACCGTCTCCTAATCCTAACCCGTACGCTAACACTAACACATGCCCTAACACGTACCCTAACTCTAAACCGTTGTCGTACCCTAACCTGTACCCTAAACCGTCCCAGTCCCCGTCCCCTAACCCGAACCCTAACCCTAACCCTAACCCTAACCCTTAACCGAAGCCTTACCCTAACCCATCCCCTAATCCTAACCCGTACGCTAACACTAACCCATGCCCTAACACGTACGCTTACCCTAAACCGTTGTCGTACCCTAACTTGTACCCTAAACCGTAACCGTCCCCTAACCCTTACCCTAACCCTAACCCTAACCCTCACCCGAAGCCTTCCCCTAACCCGTCACCAATCCTAACTCATATGCTATCACGTACGCTCACCCTAAACTGTTGTCATACACTAACCTGTACCCTAAACCATCCCCGTCCCCTAACCCTAACCCAAAACGTAACCCTAACACTAACCGTTACCTGAAGCCTTACCCTAGCCCGTCCCCTACTACTAACCCGTACGCTAACACTAACCCGTACCCTAACATGTACGCTCACCCTAAAACTTTGTGGTACCCTAAACTGTACCCTAAACCGTCCCTGTCCCCTAACCCTAACCCTAACCCTAACCCTAACCCTAACCCTAACCTGTACCCTAAACCGTCCCGGTCCCCTAACCCTAACCCTAACCCTAACCCTTACCCGAAGCCTTACCCTAACTCCCCCAATTCCTAAACCGTACGCTAACACTAACCCATACCCTAACTCATACGCTCACCCTAAACCGTTGTCGTACCCTAACCTGTACCCTAAACGGTCCCCGTCCCCTAACCCTAACCTTATCCCTAACCCTAACCCTAAACCTAAGCCTTACCCGAAGCCTTACCCAAAACCGTCCCCTAATCCTAACCCGTACGCTAACACTAACCCGTTCCCTAATACATACGCTCACCCTAAATCCTTGTTTTACTCTACCCTGTACCCTAAACCGTCCCCATCCCATAACCCTAACCATAACAATAACCCTAAACCTAACCCTTACCCGAAACCTTACCCTAACCCGTCCCCTAATCCTATCCCGAACACTAACACTAACCCGTACCCTAACACGTATGCTCACCCTAATCCGTTGTTGTACCATAACCTATACCCTAAACCGTCCCCGTCCCCTAACCCTAACGCTTACCTGAGGCCTTACCCTAACCCGTCCCCTAATACTAACCCATACGCTAACACTAACACATACCCTAAGACGTACGCTCACACTAAACAGTTGCCGTACCCTAACCTGTAACCTAAACCGTCCCCGTCACCTAACCGTAACCCTACCCCTAAACCTAACCCTTACCCTAACCCATCACCTAATCCTAACCCGTACGCTAACACTAACCCGTACCCTAACACGTACACTCACCCTAAACCTTTGTCATACCCTAAACTGTACCCTAAACAGTCCCCGTCCCCTAACCCTAACCCTAACCCTAACCCTACCCTAACTCTTACCCGAAGCCTTACCCTAACCCGTCCCATAATCTTATCCTGAACGGTAACACTAACACGTACCCTAACACGTACGCTCACCCTAAACCGTTGACGTACACTAACCTGTACCCTAAACCGACCCCATCCCCTAACCCTAACCCTAAACCTAACCCAAACCCTTACCCGAATCCTTACACTAACCTGTCACCTAATCCTAACACGTACGCTAACGCTAAACCGTACCCTAAAACGTACGCTCATACTAAACCTTTGTCGTACCCTAACCTGTACCCTAAACCGTCCCCGTCCCCGTCCCCTAACCCTAATCCTAACCCTAACCCTAACCCTTACCCGAAGCCTTACCCTAACCCGTCCCCTAACCCTAACCCGTACGCTAACACTAACCCATACCTTAACACGTACGCTCACCCTAAACCGTTGTCATACCCTAACGTGTACCCTAAACCGTCCCCGTCACCGTCCCCTAACCCTAACCCTAACCTTAACCCTAACCCTTACCTGAAGCCTTACGCTAACCCGTCCCCTAATCCTAACCCGTACGCTAACACGAACCCGTACCCTAACACGTTCGCTCACCCTAAACCGTTGTCGTACCCTAACGTGTACCCTAAACCGTCCCCGTCCCCATCCCCTAACCCTAACCCTAACCCTAACCATTACCAGAAGCCTTGCCCTAACGCGTCCCCTAATCCTAACCCGTACGCTAACACTAACCCCTACCCTAACACGTACGCTCACCCTAAACCGTTGTCGTACTCTAACCTGTACCCTGAACAGTCCCCATCCCCTAACCCTAACCCTAACCCTAACCGTAAGGCTAACCCTTACCCAAAGCCTTACCCTAACCCGTCCCCTAATGCTAACCCGTACGCTAACTCTAAGCTATACCCTAACACTTACGCTCACACTAAACTGTCGTCGTACCCTAACCTGTACCCTAAACCGTCCCCATCCCCGTCCCCTAACCCTAACACTAAACCTAACCCTTACCCAAAGCGTTACCCTAACCCGTCCCCTAATCCTAAACCATACACTAACACTAACCCATAACCTAACACGTACGCTCACCCTAAAAGGTTGTCGTACCCTAACTGGTACCCTAAATCGTCCCTGTCCCCTAACCCTTACCCTAAACCTAACCCTAACCCTAACCCTAACCCTTACCCGAAGCCTTACACTAACCCGTAACATAATCCTAAACCGTACGCTAACACTAACCCGTACCCTAACACGTACGCTCACACTAAAATACTGTCGTACTCTAACCTGTACCCTAAACCGTCCCGTCCCCTAACCATAACCCTAACCCTAACCCTAACACTAACCCTTACGCAAAGCCTTACCCTAGCCCGTACCCTAATCCTAACCCCTACTCTAACACTAACCCGTACTCTGACACGTACGCTCACCCTAGACCGTTGTCGTACGCTAACCTGTACCCTAAACCGTCCCTTTCCCCTAACCCTAAGCCTAACCCTAACCCTTACCCGAAGCCTTACACTAACCCGTCCCCTAATCCTAATCCGTACGCTAACACTAACCCATACCCTAACACGTACGATCACCCTGAACCGATCTCGTACACCAACCTGTACCCTAAACCGTCCCCGTCCCCTAACCCTAACCCTAACCCTAACCCTAACCCTTACCCGAAGCCTTACCTTAACCTGTCCCCTAATCCTAACCCGTACGCTAACACTGAGCCGTACCCTAACACGCACGCTCACCCTAAACAGTTGTCGTACCCTAACCTGTACCCTAAACAGTCCCTGTCACCGTCCCCTAACCTTAACCCTAACCCTTACCCAAAGCCTTACCCTAACCCGTCCCCTAATCCTAAACCGTACGCTAACACTAACCCATACCCTAACACGTACGCTCACCCTAAGCCGTTGTAGTACCGTAATCTGTACCCTAAACTTTCAACGTGCCCTAACCCTAACCCTAACCCTAACCCTAAACCTAACCCTTACCCGAAGCCTTACCATAACCCATATGCTAACACTAACCGGTACCCTAACACGTACGCTCAACCTAAACCGTTGTCGTACCCTAACCTGTACCCTAAACCGTCCCCGTACCCTAACCCTAACTGTAACCCTTACCCGAAGCCTTACCGTAATCCATCCCCTACTCCTACCAGTACGCTAACACTAACACGTACCCTAACAGTTATGCTCACCCTACACCATTGTCGTACACTAACCTGTACCCTAAACCGTCCCCGTCCCCTAACCCTAACCCTATCCCTTACCCGAAGTCTTAGCATAACCCGTACGCTAACACTAAGCGGAACCCTAACACATACGCTCAACCTAAACCGTTGTCGTACCCTAACCTGTACCTTAAACCGTCGCTTTACCCTAAACCTAACCCTAACCCTTACCCGAAGCCTTACGCTAAACCTTCCCCTAAACCTAACACGTTCGCTAACACTAAACCATACCCTAACACGTACGCTCACCCTAAAACGTTGTCGTACCCTAACCTGTACCCTAAACCGTCACCGTACCCTAACCCTAACCCTAACCTTTACCCGAAGCCTTACCGTAACCCGTATGCTAACGCTAACCGGTACCCTAACACATACGCTCAACTTAAACTGTTGTCGTACCCTAACCTGTACCCTAAACCGTCCCCATCCCCTAACCCTAACCCTAACATTTACCCGAAGCCTTACTCTAACCCGTCCCCTAATACTAACCCGTACACTAACACTAACTCGTACCATAACACGTACGCTCACCCTGAACCGTTTTTGTACCCTAACCTGTATCCTAAACGGTCCCCGTCCCCTAACCCTAACCCTAACCCTAACACTTACCCGAAGCCTTACCCTAACCCGTCCCCTAATCCTAACCCGTACGCTAACACTAACCCGTACACTATCACGTACGCACACCCTAAACCGTTGTCATACCCTAACGTGTACCCTTAACCGTCCCCGTCCCCTAACCCTAAACCTAAACCTAACCCTAACCCTTACCCGAAGCCTTACACTAACCCGTCCAATAATCCTAAACCGTACGCTAACACTAACCCATACCCTACAACATACGCTCACGCTAAAACGTTGTCCTACCCTAACCTGTACACTAAACCGTTCCCGTCCCGTAAACCTAACGCTAACCCTAAACCTAACCCTTACCCGAAGCCTTACCCTAACCCGTCCCCTAATCCTAACCCGTACGCTAACACTAACCCATACCCGAACACGTACCCTCACCCTTAACCATTGTCGTACACTAACCTGTACCCTAAACCATCTCCATCCCAGTCCCCTAACCCTAACCCTAACACTAACACTAAACCTTCCCCGAAGCCTTACCCTAACCCGTCCCCTAATCCTAACCCGTACGCTCACACTAACCCATACCCTAACACATACGCTGACACTAAAACGTTGTTATACCCTAACCTGTACCCTAAACCGTCCCCGTCCCTTAACTGTAATCCTAACCCTTACCCGAAGCTTTACCCTAACCCGTCCCCTAATCCTAACCCGTACCCTAACACTAACCCGTACCCTAACACGTAGGCTCACCCTAATCCATTGTCGTACCGTAAACTTTACCCTAAACCATCCCTGTCCCAGTCCCCTAACCCTAACCCTAACCCTAAACCTAACCCTTACCCGAAGCCTTACCCTAACCCGTCCAGTAATCCTAACACTTACGCTAACACTAACCAGTACCTAACAGGTACGCTCACCCTAAACCGTTGTCGTACCCTAAACTCTACCCTAAACCATCCCGGTCCCCTAACAATAACCCTAACCCTAACCCCAACCCTTACCCGAAGCCTTACCCTAACCTGACCCATAATCCTAACCCGTACGCTAACACTAACCCGTACCCTAACACGTACGTTCACCCTAAACCGTTGTCGTACCCTAACCTGTACCCTAAACCGTCCCCGTCCCCTAACCCTAACCGTAACCCTTACCCTAACCCTTACCAGAAGCCTTACCCTAACCCGTCCCCTAATCCTAACCCGTACGCTAACACTAACCCGTACACTAACATGTACTCTCACCCTAAACCGTGGTCGTACCCTAACCTGTACCCTAAACTGTCCCCATCCCGTAACCCTAACCCTAACCCTAACCCTAACGCTAACCCTTACCCGAAACCTTACCCTAACCCGTCCCTTAATCCTAACCCGTACGTTAACACTAACCCGTACCCTAACACGTACGCTCAACCTAAACCGTTGTTGTACCCTAACCTGTACCCTAAAACATCCGTGTCCCAGTCCCCTAACCCTAACACTAACCCTAATCCTAACCCGAAGCCTTACTCTATCCCTTCCCTTAATCCTAACCCGTACTCTAACTTTAACCCATACCCTAAAACGTACGTTCACACTAAACCGTTGTCGTACCCTAACCTGTACCCTAAACCGTCCCCGTCCCCTAACCCTAACCCTAACCCTAACACTTACCCGAAGCACTACCCTAACCCGTCCCCTAATCCTAACCCGTACGCTAACCCTAACCCGTATCCTAACACGTAAGCTCACCCTAAAACCTTGTCGTACACTAACCTGTACCCTAAACCGTCTCCGTCCCCTAACCCTAACCCTAAACCTAACCCTTACCCGAAGCCTTACCCTAACCCGTCCCCTAATCCTAAATCGTACGCTAACACTAACTCGTAACGTAACACGTACGCTCACCCTAAACTGTTGTCGTACGCTAAGCTGTACCCTAAACGGTCCCCGTCCCCTAACCCTAAACTTAACACGAACCCTAACCCTAACCCTAACATTTACCCGAAACCTTACCCTAACCCGTCCCCAATCCTAACCCGTACGCTAAAACTAATCCGTACCCTAACATGTACGCTCACCTGAAAACGTTGTCGTACCCTAACCTGTACCCTAAACCGTCCCCGTCCCCTAACCCTAACCCTAACCCAACCTTAACCCTAACCCTTACCCGAAGCCTTACCCTAACCCGTCCCCTAATCCTAACCTGTACGCTAACACTAACCCATACCCTAACAGGTACGCTAACCCTCAACAATTTTCGTACCCTAACCAGTACCCTAAACCGTCCCCGTACCCTAACCCTAACCCTAACCCTAACCGTAAACCTTACCCGAAGCCTTACCATAAACCGTCCCCTAATGTTAACACGTATGCTAACACTAACTTGTACCCTAATGCGTACGCTCATCCTAAACCATTGTTGTGCACAGACCTGTACCCTAAATCATCCCCATCCCCTAACCTTAACCCTAACCCTAACCCTTAAACGAAGGCTTACCCTAACCCGTCCCCTAATCCTAACCAGTACGATAACACTAACCCATACCCTAACACGTACGCTCACCCTAAACTGTTGGCGTACCCTAATCTGTAGCCTAAACCATCCCCGTCCCCTAACCCTAACCCTAACCCTAACCCTAACCCTTAAACGAAGGCTTACCCTAATCCGTCCCCTAATCCTAACCCGTACACTAACCCTAACCCGTACCCTAACACGTACGCTCACCCTAAACAGTTGTCGTACCCTAACCTGTACCCTAAACCTTCCCCATCACCTAACCCAAACCCTAGTCCTAACCCTAACCCTAAACCTTACCCGAAGCCTTACCCTAAACCGTCCCCTAATAGTAACCCGTACGCTAACACTAACCTGTACCCTAACACGTACGCTCACCCTAAACCGTTTTCGTACCCTACCCTTTATGCTAAACCATCACCGTCCCCTAACCCTAACCCTAGCCCTAACCCTAACCCTTACCCGAAACCTTACATTAATCTGTCACATAATCCTAACCCGTACGCTAACACTAACACCTACCCTAACACGTACGTTCACCCTAAACCATTGTCGTACACTAAACTGTACCATAAACCATCCCCGTACCCTAACCCTAATCCTAACCCTAACCCTAACCCTTACCCTTATCCGAAGCCTTACCCTAACCCGTCCCCTAATCCTGACCCGTAAGCTGACAATAACCCGTACCCTAACACATACGCTTACCCTAAACCTTTGTCGTACCCTAACCTGTACCCTTAACCGTCCCCTAACCCTAAGCCTAACACTTACCCGAACCCTTAACCAAAACGGTCCCCTAATCCTGACCCGTACGCTAACATGTACGCTCACGCTAAACCGTTGTCGTACCCTAACCTGTCACCTAAACCGTCCCCGTACCCTAACCTTAACCTTAACCCTAAACCTAAACTTAACCCTTAACTGAAGCCTTACCCTAACCCGTTCCTTAATCCTAACCCGTACGTTAACACTAACACATACCCTAAAACCTACGCTCACCATAAACCGTTGTCGTACCCTAAACTGTACCCTAAACCGTCCCCTAACCCTAACCCTAACCCTAACCCTAACCCTTACTCGAAGCCTTACCCTAACACGTCCCCTAATCCTAACCCGTACGCTAACACTAACCCGTACCCTAATATGTACGCTCAGCCTAAACCATTTTCGTACACTAACCTGTACCCTAAACCAACCCCGTCCCCTAACCCTAACCCTAACCCTAACCCTAACCCTAAACCTTACCCGAATCCTTACCCTAACCCGTCCCCTAATCCTAACCCGTACGCTAAAAGTAACCTGTACCCTAATATGTACGCTCAGCCTAAACCATTGTTGTACACTAACCTGTACCCTAAACCATTCCCGTACCCTAACCCTAACACTAACCCTAACCCTAACCCTAACCCTAATACTAACACTGAAATGAAGGCTTACCCTAACCCGTCCCCTAATCCTAACCCATACACTAACCCTAACCCGTACCCTAACACGTACGTTCACCCTAAACCGTTGTCGTACCCTAACCTGTACCCTAAACCATCCCCGTCCCCTAACCCTAACTCTAACCCTAACCCTAACCGTAACACTTACCTGAAGCCTTAAACAAACCCGTCCCCTAATCCTGACCCGTACGCTAACACTCAAATATACCCTAACATGTATGCTCACGCTAAACCGTTGTCGTACCCTAACCTGTAACCTAAACAGTCCCTGTCCCCTAACCCTAACGCTAACCCTAACCCTAACCCTTATCCGAAGCCTTACCATGACCCGTCCCCTATTCCTAACCCATACGCTAACACTAACCCATACCCTAACATGTACGCTCACCCTGATCCGTGGTCGTACGCTAACCTGTATCCCAAACCGTCCCCCTCCCGTAACACTAACCATAACCCTAACCCTAAAACTAACCCTTACCCAAAGCCTTACCCTAACCCGTCCCATAATCCTGACCCGTACGCTAACACTAACACGTACCCTAACATGTACGCTCACCCTAAACCGTTGTCGTACCCTAACCTGTACCCTAATCCGTCCCCGTCCCCTAACCATAACCCTAATTCTTACCCGAAGCCTTACCCTAACACGTCCCCTAATCCTAAGCGGTACGCTAACACTAACACCTACCCTAACACGTACGCTCACCCTAAACTATTGTCGTACCCTACCCTCTACCCTAAACCATTCCTGTCCCCTATCCTAACCCTAACACTAACCCTAACCATAATCCTAACACTTACCCGAAGTCTTACCCTAACCTGTCCCCTAATCCTAACCCGTACGCTAACACTAACCCGTACCCTAACACGTTTGCTCACCCTAAACCGTTGTCGTACCCTAACGTGTACCCTAAACCGTCCCCGTCCCCATCCCCTAAACCTAACCCTAACACTAACCATTACCCGAAGCCTTACCCTAACGCGTCCCCTAATCCTAACCCGTACGCTAACACTAACCCCTACCCTAACACGTACGCTCACCCTAAACCGTTGTCGTACTCTAACCTGTACCCTGAACAGTCCCCATCCCCTAACCCTAACCCTAACCCTAACCGTAAGGCTAACCCTTACCCGAAGCCTTACCCTAACCCGTCCCCTAATGCTAACCCGTACGCTAACTCTAAGCTATACCCTAACACTTACGCTCACACTAAACCGTCGTCGTACCCTAACCTGTACCCTAATCCGTCCCCATCCCCGTCCCCTAACCCTAACACTAAACCTAACCCTTACCCAAAGCGTTACCCTAACCCGTCCCCTAATCCTAAACCATACACTAACACTAACCCATAACCTAACACGTACGCTCACCCTAAAAGGTTGTCGTACCCTAACTGGTACCCTAAATCGTCCCTGTCCCCTAACCCTTACCCTAAACCTAACCCTAACCCTAACCCTAACCCTTACCCGAAGCCTTACACTAACCCGTAACATAATCCTAAACCGTACGCTAACACTAACCCGTACCCTAAAACGTACGCTCACACTAAACCGTTGTCGTACCCTAACCTGTACCCTAAACTGTCCCCTTCCCCTAATCCTAATCCTAACCCTATCCTTAACACTTACCCGAAGCCTTACCCTAACCCGTCCCCTAAACCTAACCCGTACGCTAACACTAACCCGTAAACTAACACGTACGCTCATCCTAAAACATTGTCGTACCCTAACCTGTACACTAAACCGTCCCCATCCCCTAAACCTAACCCTAACCCTAACCCTAACCCTTACCCGAAGCCTTACCCTAAACCATGTCCTAATCCTAACCCGTACGCTAACACTAACATGTACCCTAACACGTAAGCTCACCCTAAAACACTGTCGTACTCTAACCTGTACCCTAAACCGTCCCGTCCCCTAACCATAACCCTAACCCTAACCCTAACACTAACCCTTACGCAAAGCCTTACCCTAGCCCGTACCCTAATCCTAACCCCTACTCTAACACTAACCCGTACTCTGACACGTACGCTCACCCTAGACCGTTGTCGTACGCTAACCTGTACCCTAAACCGTCCCTTTCCCCTAACCCTAACCCTAACCCTAACCCTTACCCGAAGCCTTACACTAACCCGTCCCCTAATCCTAATCCGTACGCTAACACTAACCCATACCCTAACACGTATGATCACCCTAAACCGATCTCGTACACCAACCTGTACCCTAAACCGTCCCCGTCCCCTAACCCTAACCCTAACCCTAACCCTTACCCGAAGCCTTACCTTAACCCGTCCCCTAATCCTAACCTGTACGCTAACACTGAGCCATACCCTAACACGCACGCTCACCCTAAACAGTTGTCGTACCCTAACCTGTACCCTAAACCGTCCCTGTCACCATCCCCTAACCTTAACCCTAACCCTTACCCGAAGCCTTACCCTAACCCGTCCCCTAATCCTAAACCGTACGCTAACACTAACCCATACCCTAACACGTACGCTCACCCTAAGCCGTTGTAGTACCGTAATCTGTACCCTAAACTTTCAACGTGCCCTAATCCTAACCCTAACCCTAAACCTAACCCTTACCCGAAGCCTTACCATAACCCATATGCTAACACTAACCAGTACCCTAACACGTACACTCAACCTAAACCGTTGTCGTACCCTAACCTGTACCCTAAAACGTCCCCGTACCCTAACGCTAACTGTAACCCTTACCCGAAGCCTTACCGTAATCCATCCCCTACTCCTACCAGTACGCTAACACTAACACGTACCCTAACAGTTATGCTCACCCTACACCATTGTCGTACACTAACCTGTACCCTAAACCGTCCCCGTCCCCTAACCCTAACCCTATCCCTTACCCAAAGTCTTAGCATAACCCGTACGCTAACACTAAGCGGAACCCTAACACATACGCTCAACCTAAACCGTTGTCGTACCCTAACCTGTACCTTAAACCGTCGCTTTACCCTAAACCTAACCCTAACCCTTACCCGAAGCCTTACGCTAAACCTTCCCCTAAACCTAACACGTTCGCTAACACTAAACCATACCCTAACACGTACGCTCACCCTAAAACGTTGTCGTACCCTAACCTGTACCCTAAACCGTCACCGTACCCTAACCCTAACTCTAACCTTTACCCGAAGCCTTACCGTAACCCGTATGTTAACGCTAACCGGTACCCTAACACGTACGCTCAACTTAAACTGTTGTCGTACCCTAACCTGTACCCTAAACCGTCCCCATCCCCTAACCCTAACCCTAACATTTACCCGAAGCCTTACTCTAACCCGTCCCCTAATACTAACCCGTACACTAACACTAACTCGTACCATAACACGTACGCTCACCCTGAACCGTTTTGGTACCCTAACCTGTATCCTAAACTGTCCCCGTCCCCTAAACCTAACCCTAACCCTAACACTTACCCGAAGCCTTACCCTAACCCGTCCCCTAATCCTAACCCGTACGCTAACACTAACCCGTACACTATCACGTACGCACACCCTAAACCGTTGTCATACCCTAACGTGTACCCTTAACCGTCCCCGTCCCCTAACCCTAAACCTAAACCTAACCCTAACCCTTACCCGAAGCCTTACACTAACCCGTCCAATAATCCTAAACCCTACGCTAACACTAACCCATACCCTACAACATACGCTCACGCTAAAACGTTGTCCTACCCTAACCTGTACACTAAACCGTTCCCGTCCCGTAAACCTAACGCTAACCCTAAACCTAACCCTTACCCGAAGCCTTACCCTAACCCGTCCCTAATCCTAACCCGTACGCTAACACTAACCCGTACCCAAACACGTACCCTCACCCTTAACCATTGTCGTACACTAACCTGTACCCTAAACCATCCCCATCCCAGTCCCCTAACCCTAACCCTAACACTAACACTAAACCTTCCCCGAAGCCTTACCCTAACCCGTCCCCTAATCCTAACCCGTACGCTCACACTAACTTGTACCCTAACACGTACGCTCAACCTAAACCATTGTCGTACCCTAACTTGTACCCTAAACCATCCCCGTCCCCTAACCCTAACCCTAACCCTAACCCTTACCCGAAGCCTTACCCTAAACCGTCCCCTAATCCTAACCCGTACGCTAACACTAACATGTACCCTATCACGTTCGCTCACTCTAAACAGTTGTCGTACCCTAACCTCTACCCTAAATCGTCCCCGTCTCCTAACCCTAACCCAAACCCTAACCCTAACCCTTACACGAAGCCTTGCCTTACCCTAACTCGTCCCCTAATCCTAACCGGTACGCTAACACTAACCCATACACTAACACGTAAGCTCACCCTGAACCGTTGTCGTACCCAAACCTCTACCCTAATCTGTACCCGTCCCCTAACCCTAACCCTAACCTTAACACTTACCCGAACACTTACCCTAACCCATCCCCTAATCCTAACCCCTACGCTAACGCTATCCCATACCCTAACACGTACGCTCACCCTAAACCGTTTTCGTACCCTAACCTGTACCCTAAACCGCTCCTGTCTCCTAACCCGAACCGTAACCCTAACCCTAACCCTTACCCGAAGCCATAACCTAACCCGTCCCCTAATCGTAACCCGTACGCTAACACTAACCCATACCCTAACACGTACGCTCACCCTAAACGGTTGTTGTACGCTAACCTGTACCCTAAACCGTCCCCGTCCCCTAACCCTAACCCTAACCCTAACACTTACCAAAAGCCTTACACTAACCCGTCCCATAATCCTAAACCGTACGCTAACACTAACCCATACCCTAACATGTACGCTCACCCTAAAATGTTGTCGTACCCTAACCTCTACCCTAAACCGTCCCCGTCCTCATCCCCTAAACCTAACCCTAACACTTAGCCGAAGCCTTACTCTAACCTGTCCCCTAATCCTAACCGGTACACTAGCACTAATATGTACCCTAACAGGTACGCTCAAACTAAGCCGTTGTCGTACCCTGACCTGTACCCTAAACCATCCCCGTCCCCTAACCCTAACCCTAACCCTTACCCGAAGCCTTAACCTAACCAGTTCCCTAATCCTAATCCGAACGCTAACACTAACCCTTACCCTGACACGTACGCTCACCCTAAACCATTGTCGTACATTAACCTGTACCCTAAACCGTCCCCGTCCCTAACTGTAACCCTAACCCTAACCCTAAACCTTACCCGAAGCCTTACCCTAACCCGTCCCCTAAACCTAACCCGTACGCTACCTCTAACCCGTTCCCGAACACGTACGATAACCCTAAACCGTTGTCGTACCCTAACCTGTACACTAAACCACCCCGGTCCCCTAACCCTAACCCTAACACTTACCCCAAACCTTACCCTAACCCGTCCAATAATCCTAATCCGTACGCTAACACTAACCCCTGCCCTAACACGTACGCTCACCCTAAACCGTTGTCGTACCTTAAACTGTACCATAAACCGTCCCTGTCCCCTAACACTAACCCTAAGCCTAACCCTAACACTGACCCTTACCCGAAGCCTTACCCTAACCCGTCCCCTAATCCTAACTCGTACACTAACACTAACCCGTGCCCTGACACGTACGCTCCCCCTAAACCATTGTTGTACCCTAACCTGTACCCTAAACCGTCCCCGTCACCGAACCCTAACCCTAACCCTAAACCGAACGCTAACTCTTACGCGAAGTCTTACCCTAACACTTCCCCAATCCTAAACCGTACGCTAACACTAACTCGTACCCTAACACTTACGCACACCCTAAACCATTGTCGTACCCTAACCTGTACCCTAAACCGTCCCCATTCCCTAACCCTAACCCTAAACCTATACCTAACCCTTACCTGAAGCCTTAACCTAACCCGTTCCCTAATCCTAAACCGTACGCTAACAGTAACCCGTACCCTAACACGTACGCTCACTCTAAACCGTTGTTGTACCCTAACTTGTACCCTAAACCGTCCCGATCCCCTAACCCTAACCCTAACCCTAACCTTTACCTGAAGCCTTACACTAACCCGTCCTCTAATCCTAACCTGTACGTTAACACTAACCCATACTCTAACACGTACGCTCACCCTAAACCGTTGTCATATCCTCACCTGTACCCTAAACCGTCCCCATCCCCTAATCCTAAGCCTAACCCTACCCTAACCCTAACCCTTACCCGAAGACTTACCGTAACCCGTCCCATAATCCTAACCTGTACGCTAACACTAACCTATACCCTAACACGTACGCTCACCCTAAACCATTGTTGTACACTAACCTGTATCCTAAACCATCCCCGTACCGTAACCCTAACCCAAACCCATACCCGAAGCCTTACCCTAACCTGTCCCCTGATCCTAACCCATACGCTAAACAATAACCCATACCCTAACACGTACGCTCACTCTAAAACCTTGTCGTACCCTAAACTGTACCCTAAACCATTCCCGTCCCCTATCCCTAACCCTAACCCTTACCCGAAGCCTTACCCTAACCCGTCCCCTAATCCTAACCAATACGCTAACACTTACCCGTACCCTAACACGTACGCTCACCCTAAATTCTTGTCGTACACTAACCTGTACCCTAAACCGACCCGTCCCCTAACCCTAACCCTAACACTAAACCTTACCTGAAGCCTTACAGCAACCCGTCACCTAATCCTAACCCGTACTCTAAAACTAACCCATACCCTAACACGTTCGCTCACCCTAAAACGTTGTCGTACACTAACCTGTACCCTAAACCATCCCCGTCCCCTAACCCTAACCCAAAACGTAACCCTAACACTAACCGTTACCTGAAGCCTTACCCTAACCCGTCCCCTACTACTAACCCGTACGCTAACACTAACCCGTACCCTAACATGTACGCTCACCCTAAACCTTTGTGGTACCCTAAACTGTACCCTAAACCGTCCCTGTCCCCTAACCCTAACCCTAACCCTAACCCTAACCTGTACCCTAAACCGTCCTGGTCCCCTAACCCTAACCCTAACCCTAACCCTTACCCGAAGCCTTACCCTAACTCCCCCCAATTCCTAAACCGTACGCTAACACTAACCCATACCCTAACTCATACGCTCACCCTAAACCGTTGTCGTACCCTAACCTGTACCCTAAACGGTCCCCGTCCCCTAACCCTAACCTTATCCCTAACCCTAACCCTAAACCTAAGCCTTACCCGAAGCCTTACCCAAAACCGTCCCCTAACCCTAACCCTAACCTTAACCCTAACCCTTACCTGAAGCCTTACGCTAACCCGTCCCCTAATCCTAAACCGTACGCTAACACTAACCCGTACCCTAACACGTACGCTCACCCTAAATGGTTGTAGTACCCTAATGTGTACCCTAAACCGTGGCCGTGCCCTAACCCTAACCCTAACCCTAACCCTTACCCGAAGTCTTACCCTAACCTGTCCCCTAAACCTAACCCATACGCTAACACTAACCCGTACCCTAACTCGTATGTTCACCCTAAACCGTTGTCGTACCCTAACCTGTACCCTACACCGTCCCCGTCCCCTATCCCTAACCCTAACCCTAACCCTAAACCTAACCATTACCTGAAGCCTTACACTAACACATCCACTAATCCTAACCCGTACGCTAACACTAACCCGTACCCTAACATGTACGTTCACACTAAACCGTTGTCGTACCCTAACCTGTACCCTAAACTGTCCCCGTACCCTAACCCTAACCCTTACCCAAAGCCTTACACTAATCCGTCGCCTAATCCTAAGCGGTACGCTAACACTAACACCTACCCTAACACGTACGCTCACCCTAAACTATTGTCGTACCCTACCCTCTACCCTAAACCATTCCTGTCACCTATCCTAACCCTAACACTAACCCTAACCATAATCCTAACACTTACCCGAAGTCTTACCCTAACCTGTCCCCTAATCCTAACCCGTACGCTAACACTAACCCGTACCCTAACACGTTCGCTCACCCTAAACCGTTGTCGTACCCTAACGTGTACCCTAAACCGTCCCCGTCCCCATCCCCTAAACCTAACCCTAACACTAACCATTACCCGAAGCCTTACCCTAACGCGTCCCCTAATCCTAACCCGTACGCTAACACTAACCCCTACCCTAACACGTACGCTCACCCTAAACCGTTGTCGTACTCTAACCTGTACCCTGAACAGTCCCCATCCCCTAACCCTAACCCTAACCCTAACCGTAAGGCTAACCCTTACCCGAAGCCTTACCCTAACCCGTCCCCTAATGCTAACCCGTACGCTAACTCTAAGCTATACCCTAACACTTACGCTCACACTAAACCGTCGTCGTACCCTAACCTGTACCCTAATCCGTCCCCATCCCCGTCCCCTAACCCTAACACTAAACCTAACCCTTACCCAAAGCGTTACCCTAACCCGTCCCCTAATCCTAAACCATACACTAACACTAACCCATAACCTAACACGTACGCTCACCCTAAAAGGTTGTCGTACCCTAACTGGTACCCTAAATCGTCCCTGTCCCCTAACCCTTACCCTAAACCTAACCCTAACCCTAACCCTAACCCTTACCCGAAGCCTTACACTAACCCGTAACATAATCCTAAACCGTACGCTAACACTAACCCGTACCCTAAAACGTACGCTCACACTAAACCGTTGTCGTACCCTAACCTGTACCCTAAACTGTCCCCTTCCCCTAATCCTAATCCTAACCCTATCCTTAACACTTACCCGAAGCCTTACCCTAACCCGTCCCCTAAACCTAACCCGTACGCTAACACTAACCCGTAAACTAACACGTACGCTCACCCTAAAACATTGTCGTACCCTAACCTGTACACTAAACCGTCCCCATCCCCTAAACCTAACCCTAACCCTAACCCTAACCCTTACCCGAAGCCTTACCCTAAACCATGTCCTAATCCTAACCCGTACGCTAACACTAACATGTACCCTAACACGTAAGCTCACCCTAAAATACTGTCGTACTCTAACCTGTACCCTAAACCGTCCCGTTCCCTAACCATAACCCTAACCCTAACCCTAACACTAACCCTTACGCAAAGCCTTACCCTAGCCCGTACCCTAATCCTAACCCCTACTCTAACACTAACTCGTACTCTGACACGTACGCTCACCCTAGACCGTTGTCGTACGCTAACCTGTACCCTAAACTGTCCCTTTCCCCTAACCCTAACCCTAACCCTAACCCTTACCCGAAGCCTTACACTAACCCGTCCCCTAATCCTAATCCGTACGCTAACACTAACCCATACCCTAACACGTATGATCACCCTAAACCGATCTCGTACACCAACCTGTACCCTAAACCGTCCCCGTCCCCTAACCCTAACCCTAACCCTAACCCTTACCCGAAGCCTTACCTTAACCCGTCCCCTAATCCTAACCCGTACGCTAACACTGAGCCGTACCCTAACACGCACGCTCACCCTAAACAGTTGTCGTACCCTAACCTGTACTCTAAACCGTCCCTGTCACCGTCCCCTAACCTTAACCCTAACCCTTACCCGAAGCCTTACCCTAACCCGTCCCCTAATCCTAAACCGTACGCTAACACTAACCCATACCCTAACACGTACGCTCACCCTAAGCCGTTGTAGTACCGTAATCTGTACCCTAAACTTTCAACGTGCCCTAATCCTAACCCTAACCCTAAACCTAACCCTTACCCGAAGCCTTACCATAACCCATATGCTAACACTAACCGGTACCCTAACACGTACACTCAACCTAAACCGTTGTCGTACCCTAACCTGTACCCTAAAACGTCCCCGTACCCTAACGCTAACTGTAACCCTTACCCGAAGCCTTACCATAATCCATCCCCTACTCCTACCAGTACGCTAACACTAACACGTACCCTAACAGTTATGCTCACCCTACACCATTGTCGTACACTAACCTGTACCCTAAACCGTCCCCGTCCCCTAACCCTAACCCTATCCCTTACCCAAAGTCTTAGCATAACCCGTACGCTAACACTAAGCGGAACCCTAACACATACGCTCAACCTAAACCGTTGTCGTACCCTAACCTGTACCTTAAACCGTCGCTTTACCCTAAACCTAACCCTAACCCTTACCCGAAGCCTTATGCTAAACCGTCCCCTAAACCTAACACGTTCGCTAACACTAAACCATACCCTAACACGTACGCTCACCCTAAAACGTTGTCGTACCCTAACCTGTACCCTAAACCGTCACCGTACCCTAACCCTAACTCTAACCTTTACCCGAAGCCTTACCGTAACCCGTATGTTAACGCTAACCGGTACCCTAACACGTACGCTCAACTTAAACTGTTGTCGTACCCTAACCTGTACCCTAAACCGTCCCCATCCCCTAACCCTAACCCTAACATTTACCCGAAGCCTTACTCTAACCCGTCCCCTAATACTAACCCGTACACTAACACTAACTCGTACCATAACAAGTACGCTCACCCTGAACCGTTTTGGTACCCTAACCTGTATCCTAAACCGTCCCCGTCCCCTAAACCTAACACTAACCCTAACACTTACCCGAAGCCTTACCCTAACCCGTCCCCTAATCCTAACCCGTACGCTAACACTAACCCATACACTATCACGTACGCACACCCTAAACCGTTGTCATACCCTAACGTGTACCCTTAACCGTCCCCGTCCCCTAACCCTAAACCTAAACCTAACCCTAACCCTTACCCGAAGCCTTACACTAACCCGTCCAATAATCCTAAACCGTACGCTAACACTAACCCATACCCTACAACATACGCTCACGCTAAAACGTTGTCCTACTCTAACCTGTACACTAAACCGTTCCCGTCCCGTAAACCTAACGCTAACCCTAAACCTAACCCTTACCCGAAGCCTTACCCTAACCCGTCCCTAATCCTAACCCGTACGCTAACACTAACCCGTACCCGAACACGTACCCTCACCCTTAACCATTGTCGTACACTAACCTGTACCCTAAACCATCCCCATCCCAGTCCCCTAACCCTAACCCTAACACTAACACTAAACCTTCCCCGAAGCCTTACCCTAACCCGTCCCCTAATCCTAACCCGTACGCTCACACTAACCTGTACCCTAACACGTACGCTCAACCTAAACCGCTGTCGTACCCTAACCTGTACCCTAAACCGTCCCGATCCCCTAACCCTAACCCTAACACTAAACCTTACCTGAAGCCTTACACTAAACCGTCACCTAATCCTAACCCGTACACTAAAACTAACCCGTACCCTAACACGTTCGCTCACCCTAAACCGTTGTCGTACCCTAACCTGTACCCTAAACCATCCCAGTCCCCTTACCCTAAACCTAAACGTAACCCTAACCCTAACCGTTACCTGAATCCTTACCCTAACCCGTCACGTAATCCTAACCCATACGCTAACACTAACCCGTACCCTAACACGTACGCTCACCCTAAACCGTTTTCATACCCTAACCTGTACCCTAAACCGTCCCTGTCCCCTAACCTTAACCCTAACCCTAACACTAACCCTAACCTGTACCCTAAACCGTCCCGGTCCCCTAACCCTAAGCCTAACCCTAACACTAACATTTACCCGAAGCCTTACCTTAACACGTCCCCTAATCGTAACTCGTACACTAACACTAACCCGTGCCCTAACACGTACGCTCACCCTAAACCGTTGTCGTACACTAATCTACCCTAAACCGTCCCCGTCTCGTAACCCTAACCCTAACCCTAACCCTAACCCTAAACCTTAACCGAAGCCTTACCCTAACCCGTCCCCTAATCCTAACCCGTACGCTAACACTAACCCGTACCATAAGATGTACGCTCACCCTAAACCGTTGTCGTACCCACCGTGTACCCTAAATGGTCCCCGTCCCCGTCCCCTAACCCTAACCCTAACCCGAACCCTAACACTTACCGGAAGCCTTACCCTAACCCGTCCCCTAATCCTAATCCGTACGCTAACACTAACACATACCCTATCACGTACGCTCACCCTAAACCGTTATTGTACCCTAACCTGTACCCTTAACTGTCCCCGTCCCCTAACCCTCACCCTAACCCTTATCCGAAACCTTACCCTAACCCGACTCCTAATCCTAACCCGTACGCTAACACTAACCCGTACCCTAACGTGTACGCTCACCCTAAACCATTGTCATAACTTAACATGTACCCTAAACCGTCCCCGTCCCCTAACCCTAACCCTAAACCTAACCCTAAACCTAACCCTTACCTGAAGCCTTACCCTAACCCGTCCCCTAATCCTAACCCATACGCTAAAAATAACCCTTGCCCTAACACGTACGCTCAAACTAAACCGTTCTCGTACACTAACCTGTACCTTAAACCATCCCCATACCCTAACCCTTACCCTAACCCTAAACCTAACCCTTAACCGAAGCCTTACTCTAACCCGTCCCATAATCCTATCCGGTACGATTACACTAACCCATACCCTAACACGTACGCTCACCCTAAACCGTTGACGTACTCTAACCTGTACCTTAAACTGTCCCCGTCCCCTAACCCTAACCCTAACCCTAACCCTTACCCGAAGCCTTACCCTATCACGTACCCTAATCCTAACCCGTACGCTAACACTAACCCGTACCCTAACACGTACGCTCACACTAAACCGTTGTCGTACCCTAACCTGTACCCTAAACCGTCCCTGTCCCCTATCCCTAACCCTAACCCTAACCCTAACCCTTACCCAAAGCCTTACCCTAACCTGTCTCCTAATCCTAAACCATACGCTAACACTAACCCGTGCCCTAACATGTACGCTCACCCTAAACCGTTGTCGTACACTAACCTGTATCCTAAACCGTCCCCGTCCCCGTCCCCTAACCCTAACCCTAACCCTAAGCCTCACCCTTACTCGAAGCCTTATCCTAACCCGCCCCTAATCCTAACCCGTACGCTAACAGTAACCCGTACCCTAACCAGTACGCTCACCCTAAACCGTGGTCGTACCCGAACCTGTACCCTAAACCGTCCCCGTCCCCTGACCCTAACCCTAACCCTAACCATAACCCTAACCCTTACCCGAAGACTTACCCTAACCCGTCCCCTTATACTAAACCGTATGCTAACACTAACACGTACCCTAACACGTACGCTCACCCTAAACTGTTGTCGTACACTAACCTGTACCCTAAACCGTCCCCGTCGCCTAACACTAACCCTAACCCTAACCCGAACCCTTACCCGAACCCTTACCCTAACTCTTCCCCTAATCCTTACACGTATGCTAACACTAACCCTTACTCTAACACGTACGCTCACCCTAAACCGTAGTCGTACACTAACCTGTACCCTAAACCGTCCCTGTCGCCGTCCCCGACCCCTAACCCTAACACTTACCTGAAGCCTTACCCTAAACCGTCCCCTAATCCTAACCCGTACGCTAACACTAAACCGTACCCTAACACGTACGCTCACCCTAAATCGTTGTCGTACTCTAACCTCTACCCTAAACCGTCTCCTTACGCTAACCCTAACCCTAACCCTAACACTTACCCTTACCTGAGGCCTTACCGTAACCCGTCCCGTAATCCTAACCCGTACGCTAGCACTAAACAGTACCCTAACACGTACGCTCACCCTAAACCGTTGTCGTACACTAACCTGTACCCTAAACCGTCCCCGTCCCCTAACACTAACCCTGACCCTAACCCTAACCCTAACCCGTACCCGAAGCCTTAACCTAACCATTCCCCTAAACCTAATCCGTATGCTAACAGTAACACCTACCAAAACACGTACGCTCACCCTAAACCATTGTCATACCCTAACATTTACCCTAAACCGTCCCCGTCCCCTAAACTTAACCCTAACCCTAACACTAAACCTAAACCTTACCCGAAGCCTTACCCTAACCCATCCCCTAATCCTAACCCGTACACTAACTCTAACCCGTACCCTAACACGTACTCTCACCCTAAACCGTTGTCTTCCCCTAATGTGTACCCTAAACCGTCCCCGTCCCCTAACCCTAACCATAACCTTAACCTTAAACATTTCCCGAAGCCTTACCCTAACACGTCCCCTAATCCTAACCCGTACGCTAACACTAAACCATACCCTAACACGTAGGCTCACCCTAAATAGTTGTCGTACCCTAACCTGTACCCTAAACCTTCCTCGTGCCCTAACCTTAACCCTAACCCTAACTGTATCCCTAATCCTTACCTGAAGCCTTACCCTAACCCGTCACCAATCCTAACCCGTACGCTATCACGTACGCTCACCGTAAACCTTTGTCGCACACTAACCTGTAACCTAAATCATCCCCGTCTCCTAACCCTAACCCTAACCCTAAACCTAACCCTAACCCTTACCCGAAGCCTTACCCTAAACCGTCCCCTAATCCTAACCGGTATGCTAACACTAAACCGTACCGTAACACGTACACTCACCCTAAAACGTTGTCATAACCTAAACTGTATCGTAAACCGTCCCCGTCCCCTAACTCTAACCCTAACCCTAACCCTAACCCTAACTCTAACACTTACCCGAAGCCTTAACCTAACCCGTCCCCAATCCTAACCCGTACGCTAACACTAACCCGTGCCCTAACACGTACGCTCACCCTAAAACGTTGTCGTACCCTAACCTGTACCCTAAACGGTCCCCGCCCCCTAACCCTAACCCTAACCCTAACCCTAACCCTAACTCTAACCCTTACCCGACGCCTTACCCTAACCCGTCCCCTAATCCTAATCCGTATGCTAACACTAACCCGTACCCTAACACGTACGCTCACCCTAAACCATTTTCGTACCCTAACCTGTACCCTAAACCGTACCCGTCCCCGTCCCCTAACCCTAACCCTAACCCTAACCCTTACCCGAACCCTTACCCTAACCCGTCTTCTAATCCTAACCCGTACGCTAACACTAACCCATGCCCTAACACGTACGATCACCCTAAACCGTTGTCGTAACCTAACCTGTACCCTAAACCGTCCTCGTCCCCTAACCCTAACCGGAACCCTAACCCTAACCCTAACCCTTACCCGAAGCCTTACCCTAACACGTCCCCTAATCGTGACCCGTAGGCTAACACTAACCCGTGCCCTAACACGTACACTCACCCTAAACCGTTGTCGTACCCTAACGTGTACCCTAAACCGTCCCCGCCCCTAACCCGTACCCTAATACTTACCCAAAGCCTTACCCTAACCCTCATCCGAAGCCTTACCCTAACCCGTCACCAATCCTAACCCGTACGCTATCACGTACGTTCACCCTAAACTGTTGTCGTACACTAACCTGTACCCTAAACTGTCCCCGTAGCCTAACCCTAACCCTAACCCTAACCCTATACCTAAACCTTACCCGAAGCCTTACCCTATCCCGTCCGCTAATCCTAACCCGTACGCTAACACTAACCCATACCCTAACACTTACACTCACCCTAAAACGTTGTCATACCCTAAACTGTACCCTAAACCGTCCCCGTCCCTTAACCCTAACCCTAACCATAACCCTTACCCAAAGCCTTACCCTAACCCGTCCCCTAATCCTAACCCATAGGCTAACACTAACCAGTACCCTAACACGTACGTTCACCCTAAATCGTTGTCGTACCCTAACCTGTACCCTAAACCGTCCCCATCCCCTAACCCTAACCCTAACCCTAACCCTTACCCGAACCTTACCCTAACACGTCCCCTAATCCTAACGCGTATGCTAACACTAACCCGTACTCTAACACGTAAGCTCACCCTAAACTGCTGTTGTACACTAACCTGTACCTTAAACCGTCCCCTTTCCCGTCCCCGTCCCCTAACCCTAACCCTAACCCTAAACCTTACCCGAAGACTTACCCTAACCTGTCCCCTAATCCTAACCCGTAGGCTATCACTAACCGTACCCTAACATGTATGCTCAACCTAAACCTTTGTCGAACCCTAACCTGTACCCTAAACCATCCCCGTCCCCATCCCCTAACCCTAACCGTAACCCTAAACCTATCCCTTACCTGAAGCCTTACCCTAACCTGTCACCTAAACCTAATCCGTACACTAACACTAACCCGTACCCTACCACGTACGCTCACCCTAAAACGTTGTCGTACCCTAAACTGTACCCTAAACTGTCCTCGTCCCCTAACCCTAATCCTAAGCCTAACCCTTACCCGGAGCCTTACCCTACCCCGTCCCCTAATCTTAACCCGTACGCTAACACTAACCAGTACCCTAACACGTACGCTCACCCTAAACCATTGTTGTACGCTAACCTGTACCCTAAACCATCCCCGTCCCCGAACCGTAACCCTAAACCTAACCCTAGACCTAAACGTTACCCAAAGCCTTACCGTAACCCGTACCCTAATCCTAAGCCGTACGCTAACACTAACCCGTAACCTAACACGTATGCTCACCCTAAACCGTTGTCGTACCCTGACCTGTACACTAAACCGTCCCCGTCCCCGTCTTCTAACCCTAACCCTAACCCTAACACTAACCCTAACCCTCACCCGAAGCCTTACCTAAACCCGTCACCAATCCTAACCCTTACGCTATCACGTACGCTCACCATAAACCGTTGTCGTACACTAACCTGTACCCTAAACCGTCCCCGTCCCCTAACCCTAACCCTAACCCTAACCCTATCCCTAAGCCTTACCCGAAGCCTTACCCTAACCCGTCCCCTAACCCTAACCCGTACGCTAACACTAACCCATACCCTAACACGTACGCTCAACCTAAAGCGTTGTCATACCCTAACATGTACCCTAAACCTTCCCCGTCCCCTAACCCTAACCCGAACCCTAAACCTAACCCTGACCCGAAGCCTCACCCTAACACGTCCCCTAATCCTAACCCGTACGCTTACACTAACCTGTACCCTAACACGTATGCTCACCCTAAACCGTTGTCGTACCCTAACCTGTACCCTAGACCGTCCCCGTCCCCTAACCCTAACCCTAACCGTTACCTTAAGCTTTACCCTAACCTGTCCCCTAATCCTAAATCGTACGCTAACACTAATCCGTACCCTACACGTTCGCTCACCCTAAAACGATGTCGTACCCTAACCTGTACCCTAAACCGTCCTCGTCCCCTAACCCTAACCCTAACCGTAACCCTAACACTAACCATTACCCGAAGCCTTACCCTAACCCGTCCCCTAATCCTAACCCGTACGCTAAAACTAACACGTACCCTAACACGTACGCTCACCCTAAACTGTTGACATACCCTAACCTGTACCCTAAACCGTCCCCGTCCCCGTCCCCTAACCCTAACCCTAACCCTACCCATAACCCGAAGCCTTACCCTAACCCGTCCCCTAATCCTCAACCCTACGCTAACACTAACCCATACCCTAACACGTACGCTCACCCTAAACCGTTGTCGTACCCTAACCTGTACCCTAAACCGTCCCCATCCCCTAACCCTAACCCTAACCCTAACCGTAACACTAACCCTTACCCAAAGCCTTACCCTAACCGGTCCCCTAATCCTAAACCGTACGCTAACACTAACCCGTACCCTAACACATACCCTCAATCTAAACCATTGTCGTACACTAACCTTTACCCTAAACGGTCCCTGTCCCCTAACTCTCTCCTTAACCCTAAACCTAACTCTTACCCAAAGCCTTACCCTAACGCGTCACCGAATCCTAACCCTTACGCTAACACTAACCCATACCCTAACACGTACGCTCACCCTAAACCGTTGTCGTACCCTAACCTGTAACCTAAACCGTCCCCGTCCCCTAACACTAACCATAAGCCTAACCCTAACCCTTACCCAAAGCCTTATCCTAACCTGTCACATAATCCTAACCCGTATGCTAACACTAACGCCTACCCTAACACGTACGCTCACTCTAAACCGTTGTCGTAACCTAACTTGTACCCTAAACCGTCCCCGTCCCCTAAACCTAACCCTAACCCTAAGCATAACCCTAACCCTTACCCGAAGCCTTACCCTAACCCGTCCCCTAATGCTAACCCGTACGCTAACACTAAACCGTACCCTAACACTAACCCATACCCTAAAATGTACGCTCACCCTAAACGGTTGTCGTACCCTAACCTGTACACTAAAGCGTCCCCGTCCCCTAACCCTAACCCTAAACCTAACTCTAACCCTTACCCGAAGCCTTACACTAACTCGTCCCCTAATCCTAACCCCTACGCTAACACTAAACCGTAAACTAACACTAACCCGTACCCTAACACGTACGCTCACCCTAAACCGTTGTCGTACCTTAACCTGTACCCTAAACCGTCCCTGTCCCCGTCCCCTAACCCTAACCCTAACCCTGAACCTTACCAGAAGCCTTACACTCACCCAACCCATAATCCTAACCCGTATGCTAACACTAACCAATACACTAACACGTACGCTCACGCTAAACCGTTGTCGTACCCTAACCTGTACCCTAAACCGTCCCCGTCCCCTAACCGTAACCCTAACCCTAACCCTAAACCTTTCCTGAAGCCTTACCCTAACCCGTCCCCTAATCCCAACCCGTACGCTAACACTAACCCGTGCCCTAACACGTACGCTCACCCTAAACCGTTGTCATACCCTAACCTTACCCTAAACAGTCCCCGTCCCCTTACCCTAACCCTAACCCTAAACCTAACCCTTACCCGAAGCCTTACCCTAACCCGTCCCCTAATCCTAACCCGTACGCTAACACTAACACGTACCCTAACACGTACACTCACCCTATAGCGTTGTCGTACCCAAACCTGTACCCTACACAGTCCCCATCCCCTAACCCTAACCCTACCCTAAACCTTACCCGAAGCCTTACCCTAACCTGTCCCCAATCCTAACCCGTACGCTAACACTAACCCGTACCCTAACACGTACGGTTACCCTAAACCGTTGTCATACCCTAACCTGTACCCTAAACCGTCCCCGTCCCCTAACCCTAACCCTAAGCGTTACCCGAATCCTTGCCCTAACAGTCCCCTAATCCTAACCTGTACGCTAACACTAACACGTACCGTAACACGTACGCTCACCCTAAACCGTTGTCGTATCCTCACCTATATCTTAAACCTTCCCCGTCCCCTTACTCTAACCCTAACCCTAACCCTAACCCTTGCCCAAAGCCTTACAATAACCCGTCCCCTAATCCTAACCCGTACGCTAACACTAACCCGTGCCCTAACACGTACGCTCAACCTAAACCGTTGTCGTACCCTAAACCGTCCCCGTCCCCTAACCTTAACCCTAACCCTAACCCTAACCCTTACCCAAAGCCTTAGCCTATCCCGTCCCCTAATGCTAACCCGTACGCTAACACTAACCCGTGCCCTACACGTACGCTCACCCTAAAACATTGTCGTACCCTAACCTGTACCCTAAACCTTCCCCGTCCCCTAACCCTAACCCTAACCCTAACCCTAACCCTTACCCGAAGTCTGAACTTAACCCGTCACCTAATCCTAACCCGTACGGTAACACTAACCCGTGCCCTAACACGTACGCTCACCCAAAACCGTTGTCGTACCCTAACCTGTACCCTAAACCATCCTCGTCCCCTAACCCTAACCCTAACCCTAACCGTAAACCTTACCCGAAGCCTTACGCTAACCCGTCTCCTAATCCTAACCTGTATGCCAACACTAATCCGTACCCTAACACGTACGCTCACCCTAAACCGTTGTTGTCCCCTAAACTGTACCCTAAACCAGCCCCGTCCCCGTCCCCGTCCCCTAACCCTAACCCTAACACTTACCAGAATCCTTAACCTAACCCGTCTCCTAATCCTAACCCGTACGCTAACACTAACCCGTACCCTAACACGTACGCTCACTCTAAACAATTGTCGTACCCTTACCTGTACCCTAAACCGTCCCTGTCCCCTAAACCTAACTGTAAGCCGTACCCGAAGCCTTGCCCTAACCGTCACCTAATCCTAACCTGTACGCTAACACTAACCATTACCCTAACACCTACTCTCAGTCTAAACCGTTGTCGTACCGTAACCTGTACCCTAAACAATCCCCGTCCCCTAACCCTAACCCTAACCCTAACCCTAACACTTACCCGAAGCCTTACCCTAACCCGTCCCCTAATCCCAACCCGTACGCTAACACTAACCCGTGCCCTAACATGTACGCTCACCCTAAACCATTGTCGTACCCTAACCTGTACCCTAAACCGTCCCCGTCCCCTAACCTTAACCCTAACCCAAACCCTAACCCTTACCCGAAGCCTTACCCTATCCCGTCCCCTATTCCTAACCCGTACACTAACACTAACCCGTGCCCTAACACGTACGCTCACCCTAAACCGTTGTCGTACCCTAACCTGTACCCTAAACTGTTCCCGTCCCCGTCCGCTCACCCTAACCCTAACCCTTACCAGAAGCCTTACGCTAACCCGTCCCCTAACCCTAAACCGTAGGCTAACACTAACCCATACCCTAACACGTACGATCACCCTAAAACGTTGTCGTAACCTAAACTGTACCCTAAACTGTCCCCGTCTCTTAACCCTAACCCTAACACTAACCCTTACCCGAAGCCTTACCCTAACCCGTCCCCTTATCCTAACCCGTACCCTAACACTAACCCATACCCTAACACGTACGCTCACCCTAAAACTTTGTCGTACCCTAACCTGTACCCTAAACCATCCCCGTCACCTAACCCTAACCCTAAACCTAAACCTTACCCGAAGCCTTACCCTAACACGTCCCCTAATCCTAACTCGTACGCTAACACCTACCCATACCCTAACACGTACGCTCAACCTAAACCGTTGTCGTGCCGTAATCTGTAACCTAAACTGTCCCCGTCCCCGACCCCTAACCCTAACCATAACCCTAACCCTAAACCTTACCCGAAGCCTTACCCTAACCCGTCACCAATCCTAACCCATACGCTATCACGTACGCTCACCCTAAAGTGTTGTCGTACACTAACCTGTACCCTAAGCCATCCCCGTCCCCTAACCGTAAGCCGAACCCTAACCCTATCCCGAACCCTTACCCGAAGCCTTACACTAACCCGTCCACTAATCCTAACCCGTACGCTAACACTAACCAGTACCCTAACACGTACACTCACCCTAAAACTTTGTCATACATTAAACTGTACCCTAAACCTTACCCGTCCCCTAAACCTAACCCTAACCCTAACCCTAACCCTTACCCAAAGCCTTATCCTAACCCGTCCCCTAATCCTAACCCGTACGCTAACACTAACCCGTACCCTAACACGTAAGCTCACCATAAACCATTGTCGTACCCTAACCAATACCCTAAACCAGCCCCATCCCCTAATCCTACCCCTAACCCTAAACCTAACCCTTACCCGAGGCCTTACCCTAACCCGTCCACTAATCCTAACCTATACGCTAACACTAACCCATGCCCTCACACGTACGCTCACCCTAAAAAGTTGTCGTACGCTAACCTGTACCCTAAACCGTCCCCGTTCCCTAACCTTAACCCTAACCCTAACCCTAAGCCTTACCCAAAGCCTTACCCTAAACCGTCCCCTAATCCTATCCCATACCCTAACACTAACACGTACCCTAACACGTACGCTCACCCTAAACCGTTGTCGTACCCTAACCTGTACCGTAAACCGTCCCCATCCCCTAACCCTAACCCTAAACCTAACCCTAGAACTAAACCTTACCCAAAGCCTTACCCTAATCCGTCCCCTAACCCTAACCCAAAACCTAACCCTAAACCTAACCCTTACCCAAAGCCTTACCCTAATCCGTCCCCTAATCCTAACCCGTACGCTAACACTAACCCGTACCCTAACACGTATGCTCACCATAAACCGTTGTCGTACACTAACCTGTACACTAAAACGTCCCCGTCCCCGTCCCCGTCCCCTAACCCTAACCCTAACCCTAAACCTTACACGAAGCCTTACCCTAAACCGTCCCCTAATCCTAACCCGTACGCTAACACTAACCCGTGCCCTAACACGTACGCTCACCCTAAACCGCTATCGTACCCTAACCTGTTCCCTAAATCGTCCCCGTCCCCTAACCCTAACCCAAACCCTAACTCTAAACCTAACCCTCACCGGCAACCTTACCCTAACCCGTCAACAATCCTAACCCATACGCGATCACGTACGCTCACCCTAAACTGTTGTCGTACCCTAAACTCTACCCTAAACCGTCCCAGTCCCCTAACCCTAACCCTAACCCTAACCCTTACCCGAAGTCTTACACTAACCCGTCCCCTAATACTAATCCGTACGCTAACACTAACCCGTACCCTAACATGTACACTCAACCTAAACCACTGTCATACCCTAACCTGTACCCTAAACCGTCCCCATCCCCTAACACAAACCCTAACCCTAAACCTTACCCGAAGCCTTACCCTAAACCGTCCCCTATTCCTAACCAGTACGCTAACACTAACCCATACACTAACACGTACGCTCACCCTAAACCGTTGTCGTACCCTAATCTGTACCCTAAACCGTCCCCGTCCCCGTCCCCTACTCCCTAAACCTAACCCTAACCCTAACCCTTTCCCGAAGCCTTACCCTAACACGTCCCCTAATCATAACCCGTACGCTAACACTAAACCGTACCCTAACACGTACGCTGAACCTAAACCGTTGTACCCTAATCTGTACCCAAAACCGTTACCGTCCGCTAACCCTAACCCTAACCCTAACCTTAACCCTAACCCTTACCCGAAGCCTTACCCTAACCCGTCACCAATCCTAACCCGTACGCTATCACGTACGCTCACCCTAAATTGTTGTCGTACACTAACCTGTACCCTAAATCGCCCCGTCCCCTAACCCTAAACCTAACCCTTACCCTATCCTTAACCCTTACCCGAAGCTTTACCCTAAACCGTCCCCTAATCCTAACCCGTACGCTAACACTAACCTGTACCCTAACACGTACGCTCAACCTAAACCGTTGTCATACCCTAACCTGTACCCTAAAACGTCCCAGTCCCCTAACTGTAACCCTATCTCTAACCCTAAACCTAACCTTTACCCGAAGCCTTACCCTAACCCGTCCCCTAATCCTTAGCCGTACGCTAACACTAACCCGTGCCCTAACACGTACGCTCACCCTAAAACGTTGCCGTACCCTAACATGTACCTTAAACCGTCCCCTTCCCCGTCCCCTAACCCTAACCCTAACCCTAAACCTATCCCTTACCCGAAGCCTTACCCTAAATCGTCCCCTAATCCTAATCCGTACGCTTACACTAACCCGTACCCTAACACGTACGCCCACCCTAAACCATTGTCGTACCCTAACCTGTACCCTTAACTGTCCCCTTCCCCTAACCCTAACCCTAACACTAAAACTTACCCGAAACCTTACACTAACCCGTCCCCTAATCCTAACCCTTACACTAACACTAACACATACACTAACACGTACGCTCACCCTAAACCGTTGTCCTACCCTAAACTGTACCCTAAACCGTCCCCGTCCCCTAACCCTAACCCTAACCCTAACCCTAAACCTTACCCTAAGTCTTAACCTAACCCGTCCCCTAATCCTAACCCATAGGCTAACACTAACCCATACCCTAACACTTAGTCTCACCCTAAACGGTTGTCATACCCTAACCTTACCCTAAACCGTCCCCGTCCCCTAACCCTAACCCTAACCCTAACCCTAACCCTTACCCGAAGCCTTACCCTAACCCGTCCCCTAATCCTAACCCGTACACTAACACTAACACGTACCCTAACACATACACTCACCCTATACCGTTGTCGTACCCAAACCTGTACCCTACACGGTCCCCGTACCCTAACCCTAACCCTAACCCTTACCCGAAGCCTTACCCTAACCTTTCCCCAATCCTAACCCGTACGCTAACACAAACCCATACCCTAACATGTACGGTTACCCTAAACCGTTGTCATACCCTAACCTGTACCCTAAACCTTCCCCGTCCCCTAAGCCTAACCCTAACCCTAACCCTTACCCTAAACCTAACCCCTACCAGAAGCCTTATGGTAACCCGTCCCCTAATCCTGTACCGTACGCTAACACTAACTCATACCCTAACACGTACGCTCACACTAAACCGTTGTCGTACCCTAACCTGTACCCTAAACCGTCCCCATCCCCTAACCCTAATGCAAACCTTAACCCTAACCCTTACCAGAAGCCTTACCCTAACCCGTCCCCTAATCTTAACCCGTACGCTAACACTAATCCGTACCCTAACACGTACTCTCACCCTAAAACCTTGTCGTACCCTAACCTGTACCCTAAACCATCCCCGTCCCCTAACCCTAACCGTAACCCTAACCAAAACCCTAACCCTTACCCGAAGTCTAAACCTAACCCATCCCCTAATCCTAACTCGTACGGTAACACTAACCCATGCCCTAACACCTACGCTCACCCTAAATCATTGTCGTGCCCTAACCTGTACCCTAAACCGTCCCCGTCCCCTAACCCTAACCCTAACCCTAACCCTAACACTTAACCAAAGCCTTACCCTAACCCGTCTCCTAATCCTAAACCGTACGCTAACACTAACCCGTACCCTAACATGTATTCTCACCCTAAACCACTGTCGTACCCTAACCTGTATCCTAAACCGTACCCGTCCCCTAACCCTAACCCTAAGCCGTACCCGAAGCCTTGCCGTAACCGTCCCCTAATCCTAACCTGTACGCTAACACTAACCCGTACCCTAACACGTACGCTCACCCTAAACTTTTCTCGTACCCTAACCTGTACCCTAAACCGTCCCCATCCCCGTCCCCGTCCCCTAACCCTAACCCTAAACCTAACCCTAACCCGAAGCCTTACCCTAACCCGTACCATAATCCTAACCCGTACGCTAACACTAACCCATACCCTAACACGTACACTCACCCTAAAACGTTGTCGTACCCTAACCTGTACCCTAAACCGTCCCCGTCCCCTAACCCTAACCGTAACCCTAACCCTTACCCGAAGCCTTACCCTAACCCGTTCCCTCATCCTAACCCATACGCTAACACTAACCCATACCCTAACACGTACGCTCACCCTAAACCTTTGTCGTACCCTAACCTCTACCCTAAACCGTCCATGTCCCCTAACCCTAACCCTAACCGTAACCCTAACCCTAAACCTTACCGGAAGCGTTACCCTAACTCGTCCCCTAATCCTAACCTGTACGATAACACTGACCCATACCCTTACACGTACGCTCACCCTAAACCGTTGTCGTACCCTAACCTGTACCCTAAACCGTCCCCGTCCGCTAACCCTAACCCTAACCCTACCCTAACCCTTACCTGAAGCCTTACCCTAACCCGTCCCCTAATCCTAACCCGTACGTTAACACTAAACCGTACCCTAAAACGTATGCTCACCCTAAACCGTTGTCGTAACCTAAGCTGTACCCTAAACCGTCCCCGTCTCCTAACGCTAACCCTAACCCAATCCCTAACCCTAAACCTTACCCGAAGCCTTACGCTAACCCGTCCCCTAATCCTAACCCGTACGCTAACACTAATCCGTACCCTAACGCATACGCTTACCCTAAACCGTAGTCGTACCCTAATCTGTACCCTAAACCGTTCCCGTCCCCGTCCCCTACTCCCTAAAAGTAACCCTAACCCTAACCCTTTACCGAAGCCTTACCCTAACACGTCCCCTAATCCTAACCCGTAGGCTAACACTAACCCATACCCTAACACGTACGATTACCCTAAACCGTTTTCGTACCCTAATCTGTACCCTAAACCGTCCCCGTCCTCTAACCCTAACCCTAACCCTAAACCTAACCCTTATCCGAAGCCTTACCCTAACCCGTCACGAATCCTAACCCGTACGCTATCACGTACGCTCACCCTAAACTGTTGTCGTACACTAACCTGTACCGTAAACTGTCCCCGTCCCTTTACCCTAAGCCTTACCGGAAGCCTTACTCTAACCCGTCCCCTAATCCTAACCCGTACCCTAACACTAATCTGTACCCTAACACGTACGCTCACCCTAAACCGTTGTCGTACCCTAATATGTACCCTAAACCATACCCATCCCCTAACCCTAACACTAATCCAAACCCTAACCCTAACCCTAACCCTTACCCGAAGCCTTACCCTAACCCGTCCCCTAATCCTAACCCATACGCTAACACTAACCCGTGCCCTAACACGTACGCTCACCCTAAAATGTTGTCGTACCCTAAACTGTACCCTAAACCGTCCCCTAAACCTAACCCTAACCATAACCCTAACCCTTACCCGAAGCCTTACCATAAAACGTCTCCTAATCCTAAGCCTTACGCTAACACGAAATCGTACTCTAACATGTACGCACACCCTAAACCGTTATCGTACCCTAACCTGTACCCTAAACCGTCCCCTTCCCCGTCCCCATCCCCTAACCCTAACCCTAACCCTTACCCGAAGCCTTACTCTAACCTGTCCCATAATCCTAACCCGTACGCTAACACTAACCCGTACCCTAACACGTACGCTCACCCTAAACCATTGTCGTACTCTAACCTGTACCCTAAACCGTCCCCGTCCCCTAACCCTAACCCTAACCCTAACCCTAACACTAACCCTTACCTGAAGCCTTACCCTATCACGTCTCCTAATCCTAACCCGTACGCTAACACTAACCCGTACCCTAACACATACGCTCACCCTAAACCGTTGTCTTACCCTAAGCTGTACCTTAAACCATCCCCGTCCCCTAACCCTAGCCCTAACCCTAACCCTAACCCTTACCCGAAGCCTTACCCTAATCCGTCCCCTAATCCTAACCCGTACGCTAACACTAACCCGTGCCCTAACACGTATGCTCATCCTAAACCGTTGTCATACTCTAACCTGTATCCTAAACCGTCCCCGTCCCCTAACCCTAACCCTAAACTTAACCCTAAGCCTAACCCTTACCCGAAGCCTTACCCTAACCCGTCCCCTAATCCTAAAACGTACGCTAACACTAACCCGTACCCTAACACGTACGCTCACCCTAAACCTTGGTCGTATGCGAACCTGTACCCTAAACCATCCCCATCCCCTAACCCTAACCCTAAACCTAACCCTAAATCTAACCCGTATCCGAAGCCTTAACCTAACCCGCCCCCTAATCTGAAACCGTACGCTAACACTAACCATTGCCCTAAAACGTATGCTCACCCTAAACCGTTGGCGTACGCTAACCTGTACCCTAAACCATCCCCGTACCATAACCCAAACCCTAACCCTTACCCGAAACCGTACCCTAACCCGTCCCCTAATCCTAACCCGTACGCAAACACTAACCCGTACCCTAACACGTACGCTCACCCTAAACCGTTGTCGTACCCTAACCTGTACCCTAAACCGTGCCCGTCCCCGTCTCCTAACCCTAAACCTAACACTAACCCGTACCCGAAGCCTTACCCTAACCCGTCCCCTAATCCTAATCCGTACGCTAACACTAACCCGTGCCCTAACACGTACACTCACCCTAAACAGTTGTCGTACACTAACCTGTATCCTAAACCGTCCCCGGACCCTAACCCTAACCCTAACCCTAACACTAAGCCTAACACTTACCCGAACCCTTACCCCAACCCGTCCCCTAATCCTAACCAGTACGCTAACACTAACCCGTACCCTAACACGTACGCTCACCCTAAACCGTGGTCGTACCCGAACCTGTAACTTAAACCGTCTCCGTCCCCTAAACCTAACCCTAACCCTAACCCTAACCCTTACCCGAAGCCTTCCCTTAACCCGTCTCATAATCCTAAACGGTACGCTAACCCTAACCCATACCCTAACACGTACGCTCACCCTAAACCGTTGTCGTACCCTAACCTGTACCCTAAACCGTCACCATCCCCTAACCCTAATCCTTAACCTAACACTTACCCGAAGCCTTACCCTAACCCGCCCCCTAATCCTAACCCGTACTCTAACACTAACACATACCCTAAAACGTACGCTCACCCTAAACCGTTTTCGTACCCTAACCTGTACCCTAAACGGTCCCCGTCCCCTAACCCTAACCCTAACCCTAAGCCTAACCCTTACCTGAAACCTTACCCTAACACGTCACCAAATCCTAACCCGTACCCTAACACTAAGCCATACCCTAACACGTACGCTCACCCTAATCTGTTGTCGTACACTAACCTGTACCGTAAACCTTCCCCGTCCCCTAACCCTTACCCTAACATTTACCCGAAGCCTTACCCTAAACCGTCCCCTAATCCTAACCCGTACGCTAACACTAACTCGTACCCTAACACATACGCTCATCCTAAACCGTTGTTGTAACATAACCTGTACCCTAAAGCGTCCCCATCCCCTAACCCTAACCCTAACCCAAACCCTAACCCTTACACGAAGCTTTACCCTAACACGTCCCCTAATCCTAACCCGTAGGCTAACACTAACCCGTACCCTAACACTTACGCTCAACCTAAACCGTTGTCGTACCCTAACCTGTACCCTAAACTGCCCCCGTACCCGTCCCCTATCCCTAACCCTAACCCTAAGCCTAAACCTTACCCAAAGCCTTACACTAACACGTCCCCTAACCCTAACCCGTATGCTAACACTAAACCGTGCCCTAACACATACGCTCACCCTAAACCGTTGTTGTACCCTAACCTGTACATTAAACCGTCCCCGTTCCCGTCCCTGTCCCCTAACACTAACCCTAACCCTAACCCTTACCCGTAGCCTTACCCTAACCCGTCCCATAATTCTAACCTGTACGCTAACAATAAAACATACCCTAACACATACGCTCACCTTAAATCGTTGTCATACCCTAACATGTACCCTAAACCATCCCCGTCCACTAACCCTAACCCTAACCCTAAAGCTAACCCTTAACCGAAGCCTTAACCTAACCCGTCCCCTAATCCTAAACCGTAGGCTAACACTAACCCGTACACTAACACGTGCTCTCAACCTAAAACGTTGACGTACCCTAACCTGTACCCTAAACCATCCCCGTCCCCTAACCCTAACCCTAACCCTAACCCTAGCCCTTACACACAGCCTTACCTTAACCCATCCACTAATCCTAAACCGTACGCTAAAATTAATACGTACCCTAACACGTACGCTCACCCTAAACCGTTGTCGTAACCTAACCTGTACCCTAAACCGTCCCCGTCCCCGTCCCCATCCCCTAACCCTAACCCTAACCCTAACCCTTACCCGAAGCCTTACCCTAAGCCGTTCCCTAATCCTTAAGCGTACGCTATCACTAACCCGTACCCTAAAACGTACGCTCACCCTAAACCGTTGTCGTACCCTAACCTGTACCCTAAACCATCCCCGTCCCCAAACCCTAACCCGTACCCTAAACCATCCCCGTCCCCTAACCCTAACCCTCCCCCTAACCATAACTCTAAACCTTACCCGAAGCCTTACCCTAAACCGTCCCCTAATCCTAACCTGTACGCTAACACTAACCCGTACCCTAAAACGTATGCTCACCATAAACCGTTGTCCTACCCTAACCTGTACCCTAAACCGTCCCCGTCCCCTAACCCTAAGCCTAACCCTAACCCTAACACTTACCCGAAGCCTTACCCTAACCCGTCCCTAATCCTAACCCGTACGCTAACACTAACGTGTACCCTAACACATACGCTCACCCTAAACCATTGTCGTACCGTAAACTGTACCCTAAAATATCCCCATTCCCATCCCCTAACCCTAACCCTAACCCTAACCCTAAACCTTGCCCAAAGCCTTACCCTAACCCGTCCCCTAATCCTAACCCGTACGCTAACACTAACCCGTACCCTAACACGTACGCTCACCCTAAACCGTTTTCGTACCCTAACCTGTACCCTAAACCGTCCCCGTCCCCGTCCCCTAACACTAACCCTAATCCTAAACCTAACCCTTACCCGAAGCCTTACCCTAACACGTCCCCTAATCCTAACCCGTACGCTAACACTAACCCATACCCTAACACGTGCGCTCAACCTAAACCATTGTCGTACCCTAACCTGTACCGTAAACTGCCCCCATCCCCGTCCCCTAATCCTAACCCTGACCCTAACCCTAAAACTTACCCAAAGCCTTACACTAACCCGTCCCCTAAATCTAACCCGTATACTAACACTAAACCGTGCCCTAAAATCTACGCTCACCCTAATCCGTTGTCGTACCCTAACCTGTACCCTAAACCGTCCCCGTCCCCGTCCCCTAACCCTAACCCTAACCCTTTCCCGAAGCCTTACCCTAACCCGTTCCCTAATCCTAAACCATACGCTAACACTAACCCATACGCTAACACGTACGCTCACCATAAACCGTGTTCATACCTTAACCTGTACCCTAAACCGTCCCCGTCCCCTAACACTAACATTAACCCTAACCCTTACCCGAAGCCTTACCCTAACACATCCCCTAATCCTAACCCGTACTCTAAAACTACCCCATACCCTAACACGTACGCTCACCCTAAACCGATGTTGTAACCTAACGTGTACCCTAAATCGTCCATGTCCCCTAACCCTAACCCTAACCCTAACTCTTACCCGAAGCCTTACACTAACCCGTCCCCTAATCCTAAACCGTACGCTAACACTAAGCCGTACCCTAAGATGTACACTCACCCTAAACCATTGTCGTACACTATCCTGTTCCCTAAACCGTCCCCGCCCCCTAACCCTCACCCTAACCCTAACACTAACCCTCATCCTTACCCAAAGCCTTACCCTAACCCGTCCCCTAATCTGAAACTCTACGCTAACAATAACCCATGCCCTAACTCGTACGCTCACCCTAAACCGTTGTCGTACCCTAACTGGTACACTAAACCGTCCCCGTCCCCTTACCCTAACCATAACACAAACCCTAACCCTTACCCGAAGCATTACCCTAACCCGTCGCATAATCCGCACACGTCCGCTAACACTAACCCGTACCCTAACACGTACACTCACCCTAAACCGTTGTCGTACCTTAACCTGTACCCTAAACCATCCCCATCCCGTAACACTAACCCTAACCCTAACCCTAGCCCTAACCCTTACCCGAAGCCTTACCCTAACCCGTCCCCTAAATCTAACACGTACACTAACACTAACCCGTGCCCTAACACGTACGCTCACCCTAAACTGTTGTCGTACACTAACATATACCCTAAACCGTCCCCGTCCCCTAACCCTAACCCTAACACTAACCCTTACCCGAAGCCTTACTCTAACCCGTTCCCTAATCCTAACCCGTACGCTAACACTAACCCGTATGCTAACACGTACACTCACCCTAAACCTTGGTCGTATGCGAACCTGTACCCTAAACCATCCCCATCCCCTAACCCTAACCCTAACCCTTACCCAAAGCCTTACCCTAACCCGTCCCTTAATCCTAACCCGTACGCTAAAACTAAACCGTACCCTAAGTGTACGCTCACTCTAAACCGTTGTCATACCCTTACCTGTACCCTAAACCGTCGCCGTACCCTAACCCTAACCCTAAATCTAAACCTAACCCTTACCCGAAGCCTTACCCTAACCCATTCCCTAATCCTAACCCGTACGCTAACACTAACCCGTACCCTAACACGTACGCTCACCAAAAACCGTTGTCGTACCCTAACCTGTACCCTAAACCGTCCCCGTTCCCTATCCCTAATCCTAACCCTAACCCTAACCTTTACCCGAAGCCTTACCCTAAACCGTCCCCAATGCTAAACCGTACGCTAACACTAACCCGTACCCTAACACGTATGCTCACCCTAAACCGTTGTCGTACCCTAACCTGTACCCTAAACCGTTCCCGGCCCCGTCTCCGTCCCCTAACCCAAACCCTAAACCTAACCCTTACCTGGAGCCTTACCCTAACACGTCCCCTATTCCCTAACACGTCCCCTATTCCTAACCTGTACTCTAACACTAACCCGTACCCTAACACGTACGCTCACCCTAAACCGTTGCCGTACCATAACCTGTAAGCTAAACCATCCCTGTCCCCTAACCCTAACCCTAACCCTAACACTAACCTTAACCCTAACACTTCCCCGAAGCCTTACCCTAACCCGTACCCTAATCCTAACCCGTACGCTAACAGTAACCTCTACCCTAACACGTACCCTCACCCTAAACCGTTGTCGTACCCTAACCTGTACCCTAAACTGTCCCCGTCCACTAACCCTAACCCTAACACTAACACTTACCCGAAGCCTTAACCTAACACGTCCCCTAATCCTAACCCGTACGCTAACTCTAACCCATGACATAACACGTACGTTCACCCTCAACCGTTGTCCTACCCTAACCTGTACTCTAAACCGTCCCCGTCCCCAAAACCTAACCCTAAGCCATACCTAACCCTAACCCTAACCCTAACCCTAACCCTAAACCTAACCCTTACCCGAAACCTTACCCTAACACGTACTCTAATCGTAACCCATAAGCTAACGCTAAAACGCACCCTAACACGTAGGCTCAACCTAAACTGTTGTCCTACCCTAACCTGTACCCTAAACCTTCCGCTCCCCTAACCCTAAACCTAACCCTAACCCTAACCCTTACCCGAAGCCTTAACCTAACCCGTCCCATAATCCAAACCTGTACGCTAACACTAACTTGTACCCTAACATGTACGCTCACCCTAAACCATTGTCGTACCCTAACCTGTACACTTAACCATCCCCGTCCCTGCCCTCTAACCCTAACCCTAACCCTAACCCTTACCCAAAGCCTTACACTAACCCGTCCCTTAATCCTAACCTGTACGCTGACACTAACCCGTCCCCTAACACGTACGTTCAACCTAAACCATTGTCGTACCCTAACCTGTACACTAAACCGTACCCATGCCCTAACCCTAACATTAACCCTAACCCTAAGCCTTACCCAAAGCCTTACACTAACCCGTTCCCTAATCCTAACCCGTACGCTAACACTAACACTTACCTAACACGTACGCTCACCCTAAACTGTTGTCGTACCCTAACCTGTACCCTAAACCGTCCCCGTCCACTTACCTTAAACCTAACCCTAACCCTAAACCTTACCCAAAGCCTTCCCCTAACCCGTCCCCTAATCCTAACCCGTACGCTAACACTAACCCATACCCTAACACGTATGCTCACCCTAAAACATTGTCGTACACTAACCTGTACCCTAAACCGTCCCCGTCCCCTAACCCTAAACCTAACCCTAACCCTAACCCTTACCCGAAGTCTTACACTAACCCGTCCCCCAATCCTAACCCGTACGCTAACACTAAACCATGCCGTAACACGTACGCTCAGCATAAACCGTTGTCGTACCCTAACCTGTACCCTAAACCGTCCCCGTCCCCTAACCCTAACCCTAACCCTAACCCTAAGCCTTACCCGAAGCCTTAACCTAACCCGTGCCCTAATCCTAACCCGTAGGCTAACACTAACCCATACCCTAACTCGTATGCTCACCCTAAACCGTTCTCGTACCCTAACCTCTATCCTAAACCGTCCCCGTCCCCTAACCCTAACCCTAACCCTATCCCTAACCCTTACCCGAAGTCTTACCCTACCCCGTCCCCTAATCCTAACTCGTACGCTAACACTAACTTGTACCCTAACACGTACGCTCACCATAAAACCGTTTTCGTACCCTAACCTGTACCCTAAACCATCCCCATGCCCTAACCCTAACCCTAAACCTAACCCTTACCCGAAGCCTTACTCTAACCCGTCCCCTAATCCTAACTCGTACGCTAACACTAACCCGTACCCTAACACGTACGCTCACCCTAAACCATTGTCGTACACTAACCTGTACCCTAAACCATCCCCGTCCCCTAACCCTAACCCTAACACTAACCCTTACCCGAAGCCTTACCCTAAACCGTCCCCCAATCCTAACGTGTACGCTAACACTAACATGTACCCTAACACGTACGCTCAGCCTAAACCGTTGTCGTACCCTAAACTCTACCCTAAACCGTCCCCGTCCCCTAACCCTAACCCTAAACCTAACCCTAACCCTAGCAATTACCCGAAGCCTTACCCTAACACGTCCCCTAATCCTAACCCATACGCTAACACTAACCCGTACCCTAACACGTATGCTCACCCTAAAGAGTTGTCGTACCCTAAGCTGTACCCTAAACTGTCGCCCTCCCCTATCTCTAACCCTAAACCTAACCCTAACCCTAATCCTTACCCGAAGCCTTACCATAACCCGTCCCGTAATCCTAACCCGTATGCTAACACTAACACGTACCCTAACACGTACGCTCACCTAAACCGTTGTCGTACCCTAACCTGTACCCTAAACCATCCCTTTCCCCTAACCCTAACCCTAAACTTAAACCTAACACTAACCCTTACCCGAAGCCTTACCCTAAAACGTCCCCTAATCCTAAACCGTACGCTAACACTAACACGTACCCTAACACATAAGCTCACCCTAAACCATTGTCGTACACTAACCTGTACCCTAAACTGTCCCCGTCCCCGTCCCCTAACCCTAAGCCTCACCCTAACCCTAACCCTTACCCGAAGCCTTACCCAAAACGTCCCCTAATCCAAACCCGTATGCTAACACTAACCCGTACCCTTACACGTACGCTCACCCTAAACCGTTGTCGTACCCTAACCTGTACCCTAAACCGTCCCCGTCCCCGTCCCCGTCCACATCCCCTAACCATAACCCTAACCCTAACCCTTACCCGAAGCCTTACCCTAACCCGTTCCTTAATCCTAACCCGGACGCTAACACTAACACGTACCCTAACACGTACGCTCACCCTCAATCATTGTCGTACACTAACCTGTAACCTAAACCGTCCCCGTCCCCATCCCCTAACCCTAACCCTAACGCTAATCCTTACCCGAAGCCTTACCCTAACCCGTCCCCGAAACCTAACCCGTACGCTGACACTAACCTGTACCCTAACACGTACCCTCACCCTAAAACGTTGTTGTACACTAACCTGTACCCTAAACTGTCCCCGTCCCCCTAACCCTAACCCTAAACCTAACCCTACCACTAACACTTACCTGAAGCCTTACACTAACCCGTCCCCTAATCCTAACCCGTACGCTAACACTAACACGTACCCTAACACGTACGCTCACCCTAAACCGTTGTCGTACCCTACCCTGTACCCTAAACCGTCCCCGTCCCCTTAACCTAACCCTAACCCTAACCCTAACACTTACCCGAAACCTTACCCTAACCCGTCCCCAAATCCTAACCCGTACCCTAACACTAAGCCATACCCTAACACGTACGCTCACCCTAATCTGTTGTCGTACACTAACCTGTACCGTAAACAGTCCCCGTCCCCTAACCCTTACCCTAACACTTAGCCGAAGCCTTACCCTAAACCGTCCCGTAATCCTAACCCGTACGCTAACACTAACTCGTACCCTAACATGTACGTTCAACCTAAACCGTTGTTGTACCCTAACCTGTACCCTAAACCGTCCCCGTCCCCTAACCCTAACCCTAAACCTAAACCTAACCCTTACCCGAAGCCTTACCCTAACACGTCCCTTAATCCTAACCCGTACGCTAACTCTTACCCGTACCCTAACACGTACACTCATCCTAAACCGTTGTCGTACCCTAACCTGTACCCTAAACCGTCCCCGTCCCCGTCCCCTAACCCTAACCCTTACCCGAAGCCTTACCCTAACCCGTTCCTTAATCCTTAAGCGTACGCTATCACTAACCCGTACCCTCACACGTACGCTCACCCTAAACCATTGTCGTACCCTAACCTGTACCCTAAACCATCCCCGTCCCCTAACCCTAACCCACACCCTAACCATAACTCTAAACCTTACCCGAAGCCTTACCCTAAACCGTCCCCTAATCCTAAAACGTACGCTAACACTAACCCGTACCCTAACACGTACGCTCACCCTAAACCGTTGTCGTACCCTAACCTGTACCCTAAACCGTCACCGTCCCCGTTCCCTAACCCTAACCCTAACCCTAAACCTAACCCTTACCCGAAGCCTTACCCTAACACGTCCCCTAATCCTAACCCGTACGCTAACACTAACCCATACCCTAACACGTGCGCTCAACCTAAACCATTGTCGTACCCTAACCTGTACCCTAAACTGCCCCCGTCCCCGTCCCCTAATCCTAACCCTGACCCTAACCCTAAACCTTACCCAAAGCCTTACACTAACCCGTCCCCTAATCCTAACCCGTATACTAACACTAAACCATGCCCTAAAACCTGCGCTCACCCTAATCCGTTGTCGCACCCTAACCTGTACCCTAAACCGTCCCCGTCCCCGTCCCTGTCCCCGTCCCCGAACCCTAACCCTTTCCCGAAGCCTTACCCTAACCCGTTCCCTAATCCTAAACCATACGCTAACACTAACCCATACGCTAACACGTACGCTCACCATAAACCGTGGTCATACCTTAACCTGTACCCTAAACCGTCCACGTCCCCTAACCCTAACCCTAACCCTAACTCTTACCCGAAGCCTTACACTAACCCGTCCCCTAATCCTAAACCGTACGCTAACACTAAGCCGTACCCTAAGATGTACGCTCACCCTAAACCATTGTCGTACACTATCCTGTTCCCTAAACCGTCCCCGCCCCCTAACCCTCACCCTAACCCTAACACTAACCCTCATCCTTACCCGAAGCCTTACCCTAACCCATCCCCTAATCTGAAACTCTACGCTAACAATAACCCATGCCCTAACTCGTACGCTCACCCTAAACCGTTGTCGTACCCTAACTGGTACACTAAACCGTCCCCGTCCCCTAACCCGAACCCTAACACAAACCCTAACCCTTACCCGAAGCATTACCCTAACCCATCGCATAATCCGCACACGTCCGCTAACACTAACCCGTACCCTAACACTTACACTCACCCTAAACCGTTGTCGTACCTTAACCTGTACCCTAAACTGTCCCCATCCCGTAACACTAACCCTAACCCTAACCCAAGCCCTAACCCTTACCCGAAGCCTTACCCTAACCCGTCCCCTAAATCTAACACGTACACTAACACTAACGCATGCCCTAACACGTACGCTCACCCTAAACCGCTGTCGTACACTAACATGTACCCTAAACCGTCCCCGTCCCCGTCCCCTAACCCTAACACTAACCCTTACCCGAAGCCTTAATCTAACCCGTTCCCTAATCCTAACCCGTACGCTAACACTAACCTGTACGCTAACACGTACGCTCACCATAAACCGTTGTCGTACCCTAACCTGTACCCTAAACCGTCCCCATCTCCTAAACCTAACCCTAACCCTTACCCGAAGTCTTACCCTAACCCGTCCCCTAATCCTAACCCATACGCTAACACTAAGCTGTACCCTAACACGTACGCTCACCCTAAACATTTGTGGTACCCTAACCTGTACACTAAACCGTCCCCGTACCCGTCCCCATCCACTAACACTAACCCTAACCCTAAACCTTACCCGAACCCTTACCCTAACCCGTCCCCTAATCCTAACCCGTACGCTAACAATAAACCGTACGCTAACACGTACGCTCACCCTATACCGTTGTCATACCCTAAGCTGTACCCTAACCCGTCCCCGTCCCCTAACCCTAACCCTAACTCTAAACCTAACCCATACCCGAAGCCATACCCTAATACGTTCCCAAATCCTAACCCGTACGCTAACACTAACCCGTAACCTAACACGTACGCTCACCATAAACTGTTTTCGTACCCTAACCTGTACCCTAAACCATCCCCGTCCCCTAACACTAACCCTAACCCTAACCCTTACCCGAAACCTTACCCTAAACCGTGCCCTAATCCTAACCCGTATGCTAACACTAACCCGTACCCTAACAGGTACGCTCACCCTAAACCATTGTCGCACCTTAACCTGTACCCTAAACCGTACCCGTCCCCTAACCCTAACCCTAACACTTACCCGAAGCGTTACCCTAACCCGTCCCCTAATCCTAACCCGTACGCTAACACTAACCCATACCCTAACACTTACGCTCACCCTAAACAGTTGTCGTACCTTAACCTCTACCCTAAACCGTCCCTGTCCCCGTCCCCGTCCCCGTCCCCTAACCCTAACCCTTACCCAAAGCCTTACCCTAATCCGTCCCTTAATCCTAACCCGTACGCTAAAACTAAACCGTACCCTAAGTGTACGCTCACTCTAAACCGTTGTCGTACCCTTACCTGTACCCTAAACCGTCGCCGTACCCTAACCCTAACCCTAAATCTAAACCTAACCCTAACCCGAAGCCTTACCCTAACCCATTCCCTAATCCTAACCCGTACGCTAACACTAACCCGTACCCTAACACGTACGCTCACCAAAAACCGTTGTCGTACCCTAACCTGTACCCTAAACCGTCCCCGTTCCCTATCCCTAATCCTAACCCTAACCCTAACCTTTACCCGAAGCCTTACCCTAAACCGTCCCCAATGCTAAACCGTACGCTAACACTAACCCGTACCCTAACACGTATGCTCACCCTAAACCGTTGTCGTACCCTAACCTGTACCCTAAACCATTCCCGGGCCCGTCTCCGTCCCCTAACCCAAACCCTAAACCTAACCCTTACCCGGAGCCTTACCCTAACATGTCCCCTATTCCTAACCCGTACTCTAACACTAACCCGTACCCTAACACGTAGGCTCACCCTAAACCGTTGCCGTACCATAACCTGTAAGCTAAACCATCCCTGTCCCCTAACCCTAACCCTAACCCTAACACTAACACTTACCCGAAGCCTTACACTAACCGGTCCCTTAATGATAACCCGTACGCTAACACTAACCCGTACCCTAACACGTACACTCACCCTAAACTGTTGACGTACCCTAACCTGTACCCCAAACCGTCCCCTTCCCTGTCCCCTAACCCTAACACTAACCCTAAACCTAACCCTTACCCGGAGCCTTACCCTAACACGTCCCCTAATCCTAACCCGTACTCTAACTCTAACCCGTACCCTAACACGTACGCTCACCCTAAACCGTTGCCGTACCCTAACCTGAAGCTAAACCATCCCTGTCCCCTAACCCTAACCCTAACTCTAACACTAACCCTTACCCGAAGCCTTACACTAACCGGTCCCCTAATGATAACCCGTACGCTAACACTAACCCGTACCCTAACACGTACACTCACCCTAAACTGTTGTCGTACCCTAACCTGTACCCTAAACCTTCCCCTTCCCCGTCCCCTAACCCTAACCCTAACCCTAACTCTAATCCTTACCCAAAGCCTTACCCTAACCCGTCCTCTACTCCTAACCCGTATGCTAACACTAACACATACCCTAACACGTATGCTCACCCTAAACCGTTGTCGTACCCTAACCTGTACCCTAAACCGTCCCCGTTCCCTAACCCTTACCCTAACCCTAACTGTAACCCTTACCCGAAGCCTTACCCTAACCCGTCCCCTAATCCTAACCTGTACGCTAACACTAACCCGTACCCTAACACGTATGCTCACCCTAAAGAGTTGTCGTACCCTAACCTGTACCCTAAACCGTCCCCTTCCCCTAACCCTAACCCTAACACTAACCTTAACCCTAATACTTCCCCGAAGTCTTACCCTAACCCGTACCCTAATCCTAACCCGTACGCTAACAGTAACCTCTACCCTAACACGTACCCTCACCCTAAACCGTTGTCGTACCCTAACCTGTACCCTAAACCGTCCCCGTCCACTAACCCTAACCCTAACACTAACCCTAACACTTACCCGAAGCCTTAACCTAACACGTCCCCTAATCCTAACCCGTACTCTAACTCTAACCCATGACATAACACGTACGTTCACCCTAAACCGTTGTCCTACCCTAACCTGTACTCTAAACCGTCCCCGTCCCCAAAACCTAACCCTAAGCCATACCTAACCCTAACCCTAACCCTAACCCTAAACCTAACCCTTACCCGAAACCTTACCCTAACCCGTACTCTAATCGTAACCCGTAAGCTAACGCTAAAACGCACCCTAACACGTAGGCTCAACCTAAACTGTTGTCCTACCCTAACCTGTACCCTATACCTTCCGCTCCCCTAACCCTAACCCTAAACCTAAACCTAACCCTTACCCGAAGCCTTACTCTAACCCGTCCCCTAATCCTAACTCGTACGCTAACACTAACCCGTACCATAACACGTACGCTCACCCTAAACCGTTGTCATACACTAACCTGTACCCTAAACCGTCCCCGTCCCCGTCCCCGTCTGCATCCCCTAACCATAACCCTAACCCTAACCCTTCCCGAAGCCTTACCCTAACCCGTTCCTTAATCCTAACCCGGACGCTAACACTAACACGTACCCTAACACGTACGCTCACCCTCAATCATTGTCGTACACTAACCTGTACCCTAAACCGTCCCCGTCCCAATCCCATAACCCTAACCCTAACCCTTACCCGAAGCCTTACCCTAACCCGTCCCCTAAACCTAACCCGTACGCTAACACTAACCTGTACCGTAACACGTACCCTCACTCTAAACCGTTGTCGTACACTAACCTGTACCCTAAACCATCCCCGTCCCAATCCCCTAACCCTAACTCTAACCCTTACCCGAAGCCTTACACTAACCCTTCCCTTAATCCTAACCCATACGCTAAAATTAACACGTACCCTAACACGTACACTCATCCTAAACCGTTGTCGTACCGTAACCTGTACCCTAAACTGTCCCCGTCCCCGTCCCCTAACTCTAACCCTAACCCTAACCCTAACCCTTACCCGAAGCCTTACCCTATCCCGTCCCCTAATCCTAACACGTATGCTAACCCTAAACTGTACCCTAACACGTACGCTCACCCTAAACCGTTGTCGTACACTAACCTGTACCCTAAACCGTCCCTGTCCACTAACCCTAACCCTAACCCTAACCCTAACACTAACCCTTACCCGAAGCCTTACCCTAAACCGTCCCCCAATCCTAACCCATACTCTAACACTAACACGTATCCTAACACGTACCCTCACCCTAAACCGTTGTCGTACCCTAACCTGTACCCTAAACCGTCCCCGTCCCCTAACCCTAACCCTAAACCTAACCCTAACCATAGCCCTTAACCGAAGCCTTACCCTAAACCGTCCCCTAATCCTAACCCGTACGCTAACACTAACCCATACCCTAACACGTATGCTCACCCTAAGGAGTTGTCGTACCCTAACCTGTACCCTAAACCGTCCCCTTCCCCTAACCCTAACCCTAACACTAACCTTAACCCTAACACTTCCCCGAAGCCTTACCCTAACCCGTCCCCTAATCCTAACCCGTACGCTAACAGTAACCTCTACCCTAACACGTACGCTCACCCTAAACCGTTGTCCTACACTAACCTGTACCTTAAACTGTCCCCGTCCACAAACCCTAAACCTAACCCTAACCCTAACCCTTACCCGAAGCCTCACCCTAACCCGTCCCCTAATCCTAACTCGTACGCTAACACTAACCCGTACCCTAACACGTACGCTCACACTAAACCGTTGTCGTACCCTAACATGTACCCTAAACTGTCCCCGTCCCCGTCCCCGTCCGCATCCCCTAACCCTAACCCTAACCCTAACACTTACCTGAAGCCTTACCCTAACCCGTTCCCTAATCCTAACCCGTACGCTAACACTAACCCGTATCCTAACACGTATGCTCCCCCTAAACCGTTGTCGTACCCTAACCTGTACCCTAAACCGTCGCCGTCACCTAACACTAACCCTAACACTAACCCTAACCCTAACCCTTACCCGAAGCCTTACCTAACCCGTCCCCTAATCCTAACCCATACGCTAACACTAAACTGTACGCTAACACGTATGCTCGCCCTAAACCGTTGTCGTACACTAACCTGTACCCTAAACCGTCCCCGTCCCCTAACCCTCACCCTTACCCTAACCCTAACCCTTACCCGAAGCCTGACACTAACCCGTCCCTTAATCCTAACCCGGACGCTAACACTAACACGAACCCTAAAAGGTACGCTCACCCTAAACTGTTGTCGTACACTAACCTGTACCCTAAACCGTCCCCGTCCCCGTCCCCTAACCCTAACCCTAACGCTAATCCTTACCCGAAGCCTTCCCCTAACCCGTCCCCGAAACCTAACCCGTATGCTGACACTAACCTGTACCCTAACACGTACCCTTACCCTAAAACGTTGTTGTACACTAACCTGTACCCTAAACTGTCCCCGTCCCCTAACCCTAACCCTAACCCTAACCCTACCACTAACACTTACCCGAAGCCTTACCCTAACCCGTCCCCTAATCCTAACCCGTACGCTAACACTAACACGTACCCTAACACGTACGCTCACCCTAAACCGTTGTCGTACCCTACCCTGTACCCTAAAACGTCCCCGTCACCTAACCCTAACCATAACACTAACCCTAACACTAAACCTTACCTGAAGCCTTACCCTAAACCGTCCCCTAATCCTAACCCGTACCCTAACACTAACCTGTAACCTAACACGTACGCTCACCCTAAACCGTTGTCGTACACTAACCTGTACACTAAACCATCCCCGTCCCCTTTACCTAACCCTAACCCTAACCCTAACCCTTACCCGAAGCCTTACCCTAACCCGTCCCCTAATCCTAACCCGTACGGTAACACTAACCTGTACCCTAACACGTACGCTCCCCCTAAAACGTTGCCGTACACGAACCTGTACCCTAAACAGTCCCCGTCCTTAACCCTAACCCTAACCTTTTCCCTAACCCTAACACTTACCCGAAGCCTTACCCTAACCCGTTACCTCATTGTAACCCGTACGCTAACACTAACCTGTACCCTAACATGTACGCTCACCCGAAACCGTTGTCGTACACTAACCTGTACCCTAAACAATCCCCGTCCCCTAACCCTAACCCTAAACCTAACCCTAACCCTTACCCGAAGCCTTACCCTAACCCGTCCCCTAATCCTAACCCGTACGCTAACACTAACCCGTATCCTAACACGTACGCTCTCCCTAAAACGTTGTCGTACCCTAACCTGTACCCTAACCGTCGCCATCACCTAACCCTAACCCTAACACTAACCCTAACCCTAACCCTTACCCGAAGCCTTACCGTAACCCGTCCCCTAATCCTAACCCGTACGCTAACAGTAACCAGTACCCTAACACGTACGATCCCCCTAAACCATTGTCGTACACTAACCTGTACCCTAAACCGTCCCTGTCCCCTAACTCTAACCCTAACCCTTACCCGAAGACTTACACTAACCCGTCCCTTAATCCTAACCCGGACGCTAACACTAACACATACCCTAACACGTACGCTCACCCTAAACTGTTGTCGTACCCTAACCTGTACCCTAAACCGTCCCCGTCCCCGTCCCCTAACCCTAACGCTAACCCTTACCCGAAGCCTTACCCTAATCCGTCCCATAAACCTAACCCGTACGCTAACACTAACCTGTACCCTAACACGTACCCTCACCCTAAACCGTTGTTGTACACTAACCTGTACCCTAAACTGTCCCCGTCCCCTAACCCTAACCCTAACCCTAACCCTACCACTAACCCTTACCCGAAGCCTTACCCTATCCCGTCCCCTAATCCTAACACGTATGCTAACACTAACCCATACCCTAACACGTCCGCTCACCCTAAACCGTTGTCGTATCCTAACCTGTACCCTAAACCGTTCCCGTCCCCGTCCCCGTCCCCTAACCTTAACCCTTAGCCGAAGCCTTTCCCTAATCCGTCCCCTAATCCTAAACCGTAAGCTAACACATACCCGTACCCTAACATATACGCTAACCCTAAACTGTTGACATAGCCTAACCTGTACCCTAAACCGTCCTCATCCTCCAACCCTAACCCTAACCCTAACCCTAACACTTACCCGAAGCCTTACCCTAACCCGTCCCCTAATCCTAACCCGTTCGCTAACACTAACCCGTACCCTAACACGTATGCTCTCCCTAAACCGTTATCGTACCCTAACCTGTACCCTAAACCATCCCCGCCCCTAACCCTAACCCTAACACTAACCCTAAACCTAACCCTTACCCGAAGCCTTACCCTAACCCGTCCCCTAATCCTAACCCGTACGCTAACACTAACCTGTACCCTACTACGTACGCTCACCCTAAACCATTGTCGTACACTAACCTGTACCCTAAACCGTCCCCGTCCCCTAACCCTAACCCTAACCCTAACCCTAACACTTACCCTAAGCCTTACACGAACCCGTCACTTAATCCTAACATGTACGCTAACACTAACACGTACCCTAACACGTAAGCTCACCCTAAACCGATTTCGTACCCTAAACTGTACCCTAAACCATCCCCATCCCCTAACCTTAACTCCAACCCTAACCCTTACCCAAAGCCTTACACTAACCCATCCCCTAATCCTAACCCGTACGCTAACACTAACACGTACCCTAACACGTACGCTCACCCTAAACCGTTGTCGTAATCTAAACTATACCCTAAACCGTCCCCGTCCCCATCCCCTAACCCTAACCCTAACCCTTACCCGAATCCTTACCCTAGCCCCTCCCCTAATCCTAACCCGTACGCTAACACTAAACTGTACAATAACTCTTACGCTCACCCTAAACCGTTGTCGTACACTATCCTGTACCCTAAACCGTCCCCTACCCCGTCCCCTAACCCTAATCCTAACCCTAACCCTAAACCTTACCCGAAGCCTTACCTAACCCGTCCCCTAATCCTAACCCATACGCTAACACTAAACTGTACGCTAACACGTATGCTCGCCCTAAACCGTTGTCGTACACTAACCTGTACCCTAAACCGTCCCCGTCCCCTAACCCTCACCCTAACCCTAACCCTAACCCTTACCCGAAGCCTGACACTAACCCATCCCTTAATCCTAACCCGGACGCTAACACTAACACGAACCCTAAAAGGTACGCTCACCCTAAACTGTTGTCGTACACTAACCTGTACCCTAAACCGTCCCCGTCCCCGTCCCCTAACCCTAACCCTAACGCTAATCCTTACCCGAAGCCTTCCCCTAACCCGTCCCCGAAACCTAACCCGTATGCTGACACTAACCTGTACCCTAACACGTACCCTCACCCTAAAACGTTGTTGTACACTAACCTGTACCCTAAACTGTCCCCGTCCCCTAACCCTAACCCTAACCCTACCACTAACACTTACCCGAAGCCTTACCCTAACCCGTCCCCTAATCCTAACCCGTACGCTAACACTAACACGTACCCTAACACGTACGCTCACCCTAAACCGTTGTCGTACCCTACCCTGTACCCTAAAACGTCCCCGTCACCTAACCCTAACCATAACACTAACCCTAACACTAAACCTTACCTGAAGCCTTACCCTAAACCGTCCCCTAATCCTAACGCGTACCCTAACACTAACCTGTAACCTAACACGTACGCTCACCCTAAACCGTTGTCGTACACTAACCTGTACACTAAACCATCCCCGTCCCCTTTACCTAACCCTAACCCTAACCCTAACCCTTACCCGAAGCCTTACCCTAACCCGTCCCCTAATCCTAACCCGTACGGTAACACTAACCTGTACCCTAACACGTACGCTCCCCCTAAAACGTTGCCGTACACGAACCTGTACCCTAAACAGTCCCCGTCCTTAACCCTAACCCTAACATTTTCCCTAACCCTAACACTTACCCGAAGCCTTACCCTAACCCGTTACCTCATTGTAACCCGTACGCTAACACTAACCTGTACCCTAACATGTACGCTCACCCGAAACCATTGTCGTACACTAACCTGTACCCTAAACAATCCCCGTCCCCTAACCCTAACCCTAAACCTAACCCTAACCCTTACCCGAAGCCTTACCCTAACCCGTCCCCTAATCCTAACCCGTACGCTAACACTAACCCGTATCCTAACACGTACGCTCTCCCTAAAACGTTGTCGTACCCTAACCTGTACCCTAACCGTCGCCGTCACCTAACCCTAACCCTAACACTAACCCTAACCCTAACCCTTACCCGAAGCCTTACCGTAACCCGTCCCCTAATCCTAACCCGTACGCTAACAGTAACCAGTACCCTAACACGTACGATCCCCCTAAACCATTGTCGTACACTAACCTGTACCCTAAACCGTCCCCGTCCCCTAACTCTAACCCTAACCCTTACCCGAAGACTTACACTAACCCGTCCCTTAATCCTAACCCGGACGCTAACACTAACACATACCCTAACACGTACGCTCACCCTAAACTGTTGTCGTACCCTAACCTGTACCCTAAACCGTCCCCGTCCCCGTCCCCTAACCCTAACGCTAACCCTTACCCGAAGCCTTACCCTAATCCGTCCCATAAACCTAACCCGTACGCTAACACTAACCTGTACCCTAACACGTACCCTCACCCTAAACCGTTGTTGTACACTAACCTGTACCCTAAACTGTCCCCGTCCCCTAACCCTAACCCTAACCCTAACCCTACCACTAACCCTTACCCGAAGCCTTACCCTATCCCGTCCCCTAATCCTAACACGTATGCTAACACTAACCCATACCCTAACACGTCCGCTCACCCTAAACCATTGTCGTATCCTAACCTGTACCCTAAACCGTTCCCGTCCCCGTCCCCGTCCCCTAACCTTAACCCTTAGCCGAAGCCTTTCCCTAATCCGTCCCCTAATCCTAAACCGTAAGCTAACACATACCCGTACCCTAACATATACGCTAACCCTAAACTGTTGACATAGCCTAACCTGTACCCTAAACCGTCCTCATCCTCCAACCCTAACCCTAACCCTAACCCTAACACTTACCCGAAGCCTTACCCTAACCCGTCCCCTAATCCTAACCCGTTCGCTAACACTAACCCGTACCCTAACACGTATGCTCTCCCTAAACCGTTATCGTACCCTAACCTGTACCCTAAACCATCCCCGCCCCTAACCCTAACCCTAACACTAACCCTAAACCTAACCCTTACCCGAAGCCTTACCCTAACCCGTCCCCTAATCCTAACCCGTACGCTAACACTAACCTGTACCCTACTACGTACGCTCACCCTAAACCATTGTCGTACACTAACCTGTACCCTAAACCGTCCCCGTCCCCTAACCCTAACCCTAACCCTAACCCTAACACTTACCCTAAGCCTTACACGAACCCGTCACTTAATCCTAACATGTACGCTAACACTAACACGTACCCTAACACGTAAGCTCACCCTAAACCGATTTCGTACCCTAAACTGTACCCTAAACCATCCCCATCCCCTAACCTTAACTCCAACCCTAACCCTTACCCAAAGCCTTACACTAACCCATCCCCTAATCCTAACCCGTACGCTAACACTAACACGTACCCTAACACGTACGCTCACCCTAAACCGTTGTCATAATCTAAACTATACCCTAAACCGTCCCCGTCCCCATCCCCTAACCCTAACCCTAACCCTTACCCGAATCCTTACCCTAGCCCCTCCCCTAATCCTAACCCGTACGCTAACACTAAACTGTACAATAACTCTTACGCTCACCCTAAACCGTTGTCGTACACTATCCTGTACCCTAAACCGTCCCCTACCCCGTCCCCTAACCCTAATCCTAACCCTAACCCTAAACCTTACCCGAAGCCTTACCCTAACCCGTCCCCTAATCCTAAACCGTACACTAACACGAACCCGTACCCTAACACATATGCTCACCCTAAACCATTTTAGTACCCTAACTTGTACCTTAAATTGTTCCCGTCCCCGTCCCCTAACCCTAACTCTAACCCTAACTCTAACACTTACCCGAAGCCTTACCCTAACCCGATCCATAATCCTAAACCGTACGCTAACACTAACCCGTACCCTAACACGTATGCTCACCCTAAACCGTTGTCGTACCCTAACCTGTACCCTAAACTGTCCCCGTCACCGTCCCCTAACCATAACTCTAACACTTACCCGAAGCCTTACCCTAACCAGTCCCCTAATTCTAACCCGTACGCTAACACTAACCCGTACCCTAACACGTACGCTCACCCTAAACCGTAGACATAGCCTAACCTGCACCCTAAACCGTCCCCGTCCTCTAACCCTAACCCTAACCCTAACACTAACCCTTACCCGAAGCCTTACCGTATCCCGTCCCCTAATCCTAACACGTACGCTAACACTAACACCTACCCTAACACGTACGCTGTCCCTAAATCGTTGTCGTACCCTAACCTGTACCCTAAACCGTCCCCGTCCCCGCCCCCTTCCCCTAACCCTAACCCTAACCCTAACCCTAACCCTTAGCCGAAGCCTTACCCTAACACATCCCCTAATCCTATCCCGTTCGCTAACACTAACCCGTACCGTAACACGTATGCTCTCCCTAAACTGTTGTCGTACACTAACCTGTACCCTAAACCATCCCCGTCCCCTAACCCTAACACTAACCCTAACCCTAACCCTTACCCAAAGCCTTACCCTAACCCGCCCCCAAATCCTAACCCGTACGCTAACACTAAACTCTACCCTAATATGTACGCTCACCCTAAACCGTTGTCGTACCCTAACCTGTACCCTAAACCGTCCCCGTCCCCTAACCCTAACCTTAACCCTAACCCTAAACATTACCCGAAACCTTACCCTAACCCATCCCCTAATCCTAAACCGTACGCTAACACTAACCCGTACCCAGACACGTACGCTCACCCTAAACCGTTGTCATATCCTAACCTGTACCCTAAACCGTCCTAGTCCTCTAACCCTAACCCTAAACCTAACCCTAACCCTTACCCGAGGCCTTACCCTAACCGGTCCCCTATTCCTCACCCGTACGCTAACACTAAACCGTACCCTAACACGTACGCTCTCCCTAAAACTTTGTCGTACCGTAACCTGTAACCTAAACCGTCTCCATCCCCTAACCCTAACCCTAACACTAAACCTAACCCAAACCCTTACCCGAAGCCTTACCCTAACCCGTCCCCTAATCCTAACCTGTACGCTAACACTAAACTGTACCCTAACTCGTACGCTCACCCTAAA